>NC_022011.1:3770389-3785647 GCF_000317375.1 Microtus ochrogaster
AAAAAAAAAAAAAAAAAGAGGACAACAAAGAAACAGCTAACTGCTGATAAAAATCTATATCTCAAGCTTCAAGCGAAGCCTTGCCTACCAGATGTCATCTCTAGCTACTCATTAGCATAATATCCTCTTTGCAAACTTCACGCTGAGACTCAGGAGGGAAGGTGTGGCTCTTGGAAAACAGTTCAGAGGCAGGGTTGACCGTCAAGTGCTGGGCCTACAAAAGCCATCTCCAACATCACACACAAAAACATAAATTAGCTGTTCTCAAAACAAAGCTGTGCTATAAGATACCAACCATAAGTGTATTATTTTATAAAAAAAGAGTAAAACAAGCACACAAATCAAAGCTTCCAGCTCATCTTTAGGGACGGCTCATCGCTGGTTCCCTGAGGTTGGGAATGACAGCAAAGGAACAAAAGGGGACAGTTCTGAGGAATGAAAATGCCATTCCCTCGGAGGTGATTACATGGCTGACGGCCTGTCAAACCTAAGGCTATAGATAAAATTCAGGGGACAGAGCGCCTGACAAGCATGAAGGACTGGATCCCTAGCGTGACACACGTGGGGATTACAAGCTCAAGGTCTACATAGCTGAGATGAAAACCAGTCCAGGTCACGTCAGACACTGTCTCAGCAAGAAGAAAAAATTATCTGTTGTACAACAGTCACAAAGAGATCTTGGGTAATGAGATTAGATCTGAAGAGCTAAGAAAAAGGGTTGGGGATCAGAGAGTTAGCTTAATGGTAGAACACTTGCCTAATATGGCCAAGGCCAAGGTTCAATCCCCCAAACCTTAAAAATCTTAAAAAATAAAATAAAAAAAAAATGAGGGCATAGACGGTCAATGGCAAAAGGGGGGAAATCATAGCTTCTAGGTCAACTCAAAATAGGAGTGGAAAAGATTTTTAAAAAAAATCAGGCCACCATCCTTTAAGCCAGGACTCAGGAAGCAGAGGCAGGCAGATCTCCCTGAATTTGAGGCCAGCCTGGTCTACATTTGCAGTTCCAGGACAGACAAGGATATACCATGAGACTTTGTCTTTAACAGCAACAAAAATTAACTGACTAGTCAGGAACTCTCTGCTCCACTGGAGAGAGTGCTCACTGGTTAAGAGCAGAAACTGCTCTCTCAAGGATCCAAATTCTGTACCCAGAAGGCACATCAGGAGGCTCACAACTTCCAGCTACTCCAGCTCCCGGGGTTTGGACCTCTGGCCTCTGCATGCACCGAAATGCAGGCGAACAAGCTCTCGACACAGACATAATTTAATTTTTTTAATTAAAAAATAATCTCGGTTTCTCCTCATGAAAATAAAAGCCCCAGAGGCATTATTTCCTAAGACATACTTTCTGGAAAGTTAGGGGCTGTTCTGAAATGGGTTCGAGGGGGATTAGGTCGTTCAGTGTGACCTTGGGAGTTCTCGGCCTCTGCGTGCCTCAGTGTCTCTGGCTGGAAAACGGGTCGATGTCCTGGCACGTGCTCTCGCAGACTGCCTGTGCTCCCTGCCGCCCGAGGCTGAGCCCGCTCCCGCCTCCCAGGAGGTCCCCCCCTAGACGGTCGCGGTCCCTGCCCGGCGCGCGACGGCGGCGCGTAGCCCCCAGCCCTCACCCCGGCCGCTCGCCGCGGCCTCCCGCCTCCCAGACCCGCACCTCGCTGAGGAAGCGGGTGATATCGTAGACTCGCCCGTGGATCACCATCCACGTCTCCTCCGCGGTGTTTCGCTTCGCCACCTCCTCCAGTCGGTAGTAGGTGACAGAGGGGTCGCAGCCCTCGTCATTCCCGCCGCTGCCGCTGTCCTCCGGGGTCGTCATGGGTCCGGGTCCCTGTCTACCGCTATCCGGGGTTCGCCGGCTAACTTCCTTCAGGCCCGGCCCGCGCAAGGCCCTCGCCGGCTTCCGTAACCGGGTAGAGCCTGGTCCGACGCCCAGCTAACCAATCAGCGCCGTCCAGCCCCTCCAACCTTGCCAATCAGATACCGTGATTTTGGACCCGCGCCTAAACGTTGCCGGGTGACAACTATCAACTCAGGATGGGATTCCGTTCCCTTTTCCCTCCTCTCCACCCTAGGTCCCCCGAGTCCCCGGAAGCTCGTTCCCCCCTCGATCTTCGCGACCAGAATTGCAGCCCCGGGGTGACAGCTTTGCTGTCTCCAGACTTGGAGGGAGCCGGTGACTCTTGGTTCCCCTTAAGCTCCAAACGACTCGACAATAAAAATGGGTGTGATGACCTCTGCCTTCCTTGTGGAGACGCTTGACACACTAAAAGGGAGTGTGTAAAGACAGGTCTGCGCACAAGGCCGTCGCCGTGTCGAGTGCAGCAGGCTTTGGACACCAGAGCTGTACCCCAAGTTTCCTCCACAAATGACAAAGTGATCTCTAATAGAACCCTTCAGTGACCACGGCCTGTCTAGACTTTTAGTTTCTAAAGGACCTAAAATAGGACTTACCCTAGATGACCCCTGCTAGACGTCTAGGTATTTCGGAACGCCAAGTTAAAGTTCAGGGTTGTGAGCCTCTTATCTTGAATGGCCTTTAAAACTAATCGGCTGTACGATCCACAATCACAGAGAACTAGACAATAAAGAGGACCCCAAGAGAGACATGCGTGGATCTAATCTACGTGGGAAGTAGGAAAAGATCTACTGAGTAAATTGGGAGCATGGGGACTATGGAAGAGGGTAGAAGGGGAGGGGAGAAGAAGAGAGGGGAGTGAAGAAAATTGTATAGCTCAATAAAAACAATAAAAAGATCTAATAGGCTGATCATCCTGAAATGTTTTGATTGTATCACTTTACAGCCTACCCCTCGGGACTGTCCATAACCTATTTACAATCTCTTTCACTAATATTTTACTTAATTACCTATTTATTTTGACATATGTCACTATGTAAGCTTGACTGGCCTGGAACTCACAGAGCTCCACATGCCTCTGCCTCCCAGGCGCTGGGTTAAGAGTATGCATCATCATGTGTCACATCCACTTTCCTACTTCCTAATTACACAAACTCTGAGTTGTAGTCTGCTCTGATGGCGGTCATAAAAGACTGACCAAAGCTAGCTTGGGGAGGGAAGGGCTTATTTGGTTTATAGGTTAAAAGCCATCGTCCAGGGAAGTCAGGAACTCAAAGAAGGACCTGAAGCACAGACCAGAGGACCTGCTGCTTGCTGGCTTGCTTCCAGGCTCTTGTTGAGCTACCTTTGCTGTGTAGCCCAGGCCCACATGCCCAGAGATGGTGCAGCCCACCATGGCACGGGCCCTCCTCCATCAACTAGCAATCAAGAAAATGCCCTCTAGACATGCGCACAGGCCAATCTGAGGAAGGCCAATTTTTCATTTAAGCTTCTCCCTCCCTAGACCTCCACTCCAGGGTCTTCCACAACCACTAAATTCAAACATTTAGATGCATTTCAGGGCTTGTTTTTTTTTTCTGAAAACGTACTACATCACAAATTTTAATTAATGGGGTTTGAAGGAGAAGGTCAACATAAGAGGCAATGCCCTTTGTTGTGTTTTAATTTTACTTTTCTTAGTTTGTGGGTAGGTGGTTTACAAGCGTGCATGTACGCCCATGCATGCATGCCTATGCATGCATACGGAAACTGGAGGAGTTTGACAGATGGCTTCTACATTCCCCTACATGCTCCCTTGAGAGAAGGTCTCCTACTGAACTTGGAGCTTGTTGTAGTCAGCAAGCTCCTAGGACTGGCCTGCCTCTACCAACACCAACCCAGAACTGAAATTGCAATTGTATGGGGGCCTGCCCAGCTTTTAATGGGGGTATGGGGACTTCAACTTAAGCCCTCACATTTGCTCAGCAAGACCTCTTCTTACCCGTTGAGCCCCATTTGTGACTTTTTTCACTTTTCTTATTGGTGGGGGCTGTCTGTGGCAGTCAGAGGACAAGTTGTAGTCAGTTCTTGCTTCTACCACACAGGCTCCAAAGACCAAACTCAAATCATCAATCTCAGTGGTAAGCACTTTTATAAGCTCAGCCATCTCTCTGCAGCTCTCTGGTTCCTATCTTTTATTTTGGTTTTGGGAGCTTGGGGTGTTTGGTTGGTTGGTTGGTTAGTTGGTTTGGTTGGTTGGTTCAGGGTCTTATTTAGCCCAAAGTGACCTCAAACTGACCATGTAGCCAAGGGTGACCCAAATTTCTGATCCACCTACCTTCACTTCTCAAATGCTAAGAGTAAATGTGTTGTCGTCACCTCCAGCAAGAAACAAACTCAGGAAGCTGAAGGTGTAGAGATAGAATGCTTGATTAGCATACCTGAGGCCCTGGGTTCAATTTCCAGCTCTGAATAAAAGGAAAAAAAATCCAAAAAAAAAGCTCTGAAATAAACGAAAACAAAGACACACAGATTCAACAGATACAGTATGCTGCACATGTGTGCGCATGCGTGTGTGTGAGTGTGTGTGTGTGTGTGTGTGTGTGTGTGTGTGTATGTGGGTGTGTTAAATTTCTGGAAGAGATTATTGCCAAAGAGAGTGAAATCCAGCTCTCTGCCCATATTTGATCAATGAATGGCTCAAAACGAATCTCAGTACACGTGACTCTTCTGAGGATTCTCTCTGCCTCACATGAGAGAGCGGTAGGTTCAGATAGAGAGCCAGAAACCGTTTTTAGCAAGTGTTTCCATTGGTCCTCATGTAGTTTGTCTGTGAACAGTGCTGAAAAACACTGAATTTTAAATCATGATAAAAATACCTTTATCATTCACATGGTGACTTAGTAACGAACTCTCATCATTTCCTTTCTACCTCCACACAGGAAGTAGGTCTAATGGTGTTTTCAAAGACCTAGAGAGAATAGATTGGGAGAACCTCTGGCAAAGCGAGAGGTTGAAGGAGTTCACCTGCTTGAAGAAAAAGCTTCCTGGTTGAAGAAAAAGTGGACCAATCAATGGCTACCTTTAATACCAGCACTGGGAAGCAGAGGTCGGAGGATCTCTGTGTGTTCAAGGCCAGCCTAGTCTACAGAGGGAGTTTCAGGAGAGCTAAGGCTTGTTACACAGAGAAACCCTGTCTCAAAAAATTAATTAATAAAAGTAGAAAGTAGATATGCCTTTAGAGTCTGGGAACTGGAGTTGGGGTTTTAAGGGCTGTCAATAAGAGAATGGTTAGGGCTTCCTCTAGCAACAGGGACCCCCACAATCCTTCTCAAAGGGTTGTGGATAGATGAGAGAACTTCAAGCCGGGAGAGTGGACCCTCTCTGCAGGATGACAAGTTAACAGACAGACTTGAGTCCCAGCGTGGAAATTGTCTTCTCTGCCTCAGGCCTCTCTCAGACAATGATCAATGTGAACAGAGGGCAAAGGAGCCTTCTAGAACATGTTGCAAAGTGAAAAGCCCTGAGGTGGAGATGAATATTCAAAAGCAACGGGAGGGTTCGGACACGGGACTAGAGGACGAACGAAAGATGCTTACCGGATCCGGAGACCCCAAAGAGGAAGAGGAGGAAGAATTAGTGGACCCCCTGACAACAGTGAGAGAGCACTGTGAGCAGCTGGAGAAGTGTGTGAAGGCCCGGGAGCGGCTAGAGCTTTGTGATCAGCGTGTGTCTTCCTGATCACAGACAGAAGAAGACTGTACGGAGGAGCTCTTTGACTTCTTGCATGCACGGGACCATTGTGTGGCCCACAAACTCTTCAGCAGCTTGAAGTAACTGCGCAGGTTCATCACCTCAGCCTTGTCTCAGGGCATCAGGAAAAGTTCCTTGTGGTTGTGAACCATTTGTTTCTAATGTGTATCACAAGTTCTTGAGAACATCATTATGGCAAGTAGCTTTTCCTTGTAATTAGCAGTGATTCCATCTTAATAAACTGATCTGCAGTCTTAAAAAAAAAAAAGCAACGGGAGAACTGGTCACCCATTGCTAAGTAAACTTATTAGATGAAAAGGTTTGGGGCATGGTGGTGCCTACCACCATTAATCCTTGCACTCAGGGGGCAGAGGCAGGCGGATCTCTGTAAATTCAAGACCAGCCAGTGGTCTACATAGCAAGTTTCAGGCCAATGAAAGCTACGCAGTGAGACTCTCTCCCAAATAAGTAAATGAAATAAAAATTATTATTTAAAGGGTTTTTTTTGTAATTCCAGCAGATAAGTTTGCAAAGCTGTGCAGTGACTCCCCATATACTTTTCACCTGGGGTCATTAACTGTTAATATTTTTTAATTTTTAATTTCTCCCCCTGTTGTTAATAGTGCTGAACCATTTAGACATTATGATCTTTACTTCCAAATAAGTCTGCATTATCTTCTAAAAATACTAGCTAAGCCTGTATAATCCCAGTATAGTTTCAAATTTAGTGAATTCAACAATCATACGAAACTATTATCTAGGCAGCTGTGGTGGGTGCACGTCTTTAATCTCAGCACTCTGGAGGCAGAGGCAGGTGCATTTCCATGAGTTCAAAGCCCAGATGACCTCCATACAAAGCTCCAGGTTAGCCAGGGTCATAACAAGACCTGGTCTCAATATGAATATGTATATTTGTGTCTATATGTGCATTTAGACATATATATGCAATTTAAATTTATCTACTCAGGAGACTGATGCTGGAGAATCATTTTACCCCAAAAATTTTAGAGTTCAAGAACAGCCTGGCCAGTACTGTGAGACCCAGTCTCAAAGCATAAATATAGGACCAGTGAGATGCCTCAGCACAGAGGTACTTAAGCATAGTACACACATATGGAGAAATAAAATGAATAATTGTAAATGTTTTTCAAAAGCCAAAACGTCAAACACAACAGCAGCAAATCTATTATCTATTATTCTCTATCATTTTATAACATTTTTTGAGATAGGATATCTTATAGGAAGGATAGACCACCACATCTGTCTTTGTTTTCTTTTTAAATCAATAAAGGGTCTTGAATCCACCAAATGTTTTTTGTTTCTCTGTTGGGATAATCATATGATTTTTCTTTATTCTGTTAATATTATGAATTTTTAAAAAAAAAGCATTTTGAAGATAAATTCCACTTGGTTATGTTAGTCTTTTTAAAATCTTTCTTTCTTTCTATTTGCTTTTCTCTCTCTCTCTCTCTCTCTCTCTCTCTCTCTCTCTCTCTCTCTCTCTCTCCCCAGGTTATGGCAATTTGAATAAGAATGGCTCTCATAGGCTCCTCTAAGTCACCAGGGAGTGGCACTATTTGAAGGATTAGAAGAATTAGGAGGTGTGGCCTTAGTAGAGGAAGTGTTTCACTGTGGGTAGGCTTTAAGGTTCCAAAGGCCCATGCATAGCTCACAGCTACTTCTCCAGTACTACGTCTGTTTGTTGCCATGGTCTCTGTCACCATGATGAACTAGCCTCTGAAACTATAAGCAAGACCTTAATTAAATGTGTCTGTGTGTGTCTTCACAACAATAGAATAGTAACGAAGACACAGGTTCTCCCTATTATGTAGCCCTGGCTATCCTGGAACTCGCTATGTAGACTAGGCTGGCCTCAAACTCACTGAGATCCCCCTGCCTCAGCCTCATGAATGCTGGGATTAAAGGTGTGCGCCTCCATGTCCAGTTCCTTTCTCCCTTTTAAGAAAGCATTTATTTGCTTATTTGCTTATTTTGTATGGGGAGAAGGGCGGTGTGGCAGGTGTCGGGGCAGCTTGAGGACAGCAGGTCCCAGGAATAAAACTAGGGTCCTGGAGCTTGGTGGTGAGCACCTTTACCAGCTGAGTGTAGTCAGACTTTTCTTCGGGCCACCAGCTCACAAATAAGAACACAGAGACTTATTATTCGTCATGAAAGCTCATTCTTAGCTCAGGCTTCTTTCTAACTAGCTCTTATAACTTAACCCATTTCTATTCATTCCCATGCCGTCCTGTGGACCATGGCTTTGGCCTCTCCTCCTGCATGTCCTGCTTCTTCTGCACCTGTCTGGCCACTCCCCCTTTCTTCTTCCCAGTGCTCTCTGTCCTGCCTATACCACCTGCCTAACTATTAATCATTTAGCTTTTTATTAAACCAGTCACAGTGACATATCTTTACACGGTCTACTCAAATATCTCACAACAGCTGAGCAATCTCACTGCCTGAGTTTTTGGCTTTTTGGGGACAGAGTTTCACTATATAACCCAGGCAGGCCTTGAATTTTGAACTCCTCCAGGCGCTGGGATTAAGGGCAGATACCACCACACCCAGCCACAGTTGTCTAGATTTTTTAATTACATTTATTTATTTACTGGGGTGGGGAGGATTATGTTCCTGCCGCAGCACATCTGTGGAGGTCAGAGGACAACTTGGAGGAATCGATTTTCTCCTTCTACCTTGTAAATCTCAGGGATCAAATTCAGGTCCTCGGGCCTGACGGCCAGAACCTTGACCTGCTGCACCATCCGAGAGTCTTCACATTTGTGTTCATGAAGAATATTGGACCGTAGCTTTCTTTTCTCAAATTCATTTTTTTCTTTTTTCTTTTTTTTGGGGGGGGGTTGTTTTTTGTTTTTCAAGACAGGGTTTCTCTGTAACTTTGGAGCCTGTTCTAGAACTAGCTCTTGTAGACCAGGCTGGTCTCGAACTCACAAAGATCCGCCTGCCTCTGCCTCCCAAATGCTAGGATTAAAGGTGTGCGCCACCACTGCCCAGCAAATGTTTTCATTTTTTTTTCTCAAGCTCTCCAACAAATGTGTAGAAGAGCTGCAACAACAGACGGTCACTTCAAGTTCTTAGTCTAGACACTATAAATGAGATCTGCTTCTTCAGGAATATAAAGAGTCAGGTGGTGGTGGTGCATGCCTTTAACCCCAGCACTCTGGGGGCAGAGGCAGGAGGATCTCTGTGAGTTCAATGCCTGCATGGTCTACAAAGTGAGTTCCAGGACAGCCAGTTCTGTTACACTGTCTGTCTTCGAAACTCTGTCTCGGGGCGAGGGGGGGGGACAGAAAGAAATGTTAGGAAAAAGATAGAACCATTTAAAACACTTTCGACATCAATTTTTAGTACCAATACTTGTATGTACTGGAAAATCCTCTCCCGGGCTGTCTTAGATGACGAGAGCTGGTGATGTCTCCCCCTACATCCCATTTACTGGGTTCTGACATGTAAGCTCTGTAATTTATTTCAGGATGTAGTATGTGTGAGATGCTTCTCCGGGACAGTCATTATTTGTTTGCAAGACTATTTTACTAGTTTTGTTTTTAAACAGTGGAATGTAAACAGGAAGCCACCATGGCCAACATGCTTCTGTTCCTCATGAGAAAATAAGATGCAAAGAAAGGGTCTGTCCTATCTGGGGGGGGGGGGGGAGGTTAAAATACATTCTCCTTCCTGTTAGGAAAAAAAAAGGCAGTAAGTGACCTGTTTTAGACAGGAGCTGACACCAGATCACCCTTCAGGAATGAGCTTTATTGGGAGAAAGCCTCTCAACCACGAGAGTCATGACTCAGCCTTGTCTTGTTAAGAGCAATAGAAAAGAAAGGTACTTTCTACAAAAGCAGCAAGGTGGAGCCTTACAGAGAAGGTGGGGTCCCCTTCAAACTCTGGCGAGGAATGTTATTAAGAGAAATAAATACCTTAGCTGGGCGGTGAGGGACCCATGCCTTACTCACAACAATGGCGTGGGGGCGGGAGGCAGAGGCAGGTGAATCTCTAAGTTCTGAGTTTGAGGCCAGATTGGTCTACAGATGAGTTCCAGGACAGCCAGGGCTGCACAGAGAAATCCTGCCCGCCCCCTCCCCCAATTTTATTTTTTTTAAAGAGAAATATCTTAAAGTAATAGCAAAAGAGAGCCATCCTGGGCAGAGCAATGGGAGGAGGCCCAGAGCAGAGCCTTCAAAAGGACAAGCTCTGACTTTCACCCTTTCAGGGGTTATAGGAGGTTTTACAGCATATGACTTAGCATGGGATCACATTGAGGAGCCAAGGATTGGGTAGAACCGTAAGTTAGGGACTATAAAACCCCAGCACAGCCAACTTCTAACTCAGTGTCCCGGAGGAAGGAGGGTGGAGTGGCCTGATTATTTTTTTTTTCTAAAGCCGCGTGATCTGGCTCCAACTTAAGGCACAGGCCCATGGTCTGACACTTCCCAGTTCCAACAATGAAACAAAGTGGCATTGCCATAGTCCTGAAATCTGCTCTTTCCCTCATCAAGATATAATGAACACGTCCTGGGAACCTAGTCTCTTCCTTTCCCTGAAGGAAGACGGATTGCTAAAGCTATCGCCGTCCGTCGAGCTCTCTCTCCCTTCTCAGAGCCAACCCTGAGAACTTGTCCGGGGAGTTTCAGGACGGCCAGAGCTACACAGGGAAACCGTGACTCGAAATACCAAAAATAAATAAGTAAAAAAAATTAGCGAGAGAAGGTGGTGTTTGGGCAAACTAATGATAATTAAATGCTTTCCCACGAATTTTTCTAAAGAAATAATTAAGCTAAAATCCGAACACAGTCAAAGATTTAACACAACACAAGGAAAGTAAATAGCACAACTGTGCTGATGCAAAGGTTTGGAAACACGGAAACAGTGGGCTGCAGAGGTGGCTCTGTGGTGTCCTGTGCAAGCACGAGGAGTCCGGTAAAAAGACAGACCCTGTGAGGACCTGCCTGTAATCCCAGCACTGAGGCATGGAGACAAAATTCTGAGTACTCCCTGGCCAGCCCTTCTAATCTGAACAAGAGGCTCCGGGGCAGTAAGAGACCCTGTCTCAATAAATAAGGTTGGGAAAAATAGAGGCCATCTGACATTGGCCTCTACCCTCTACAGACAGATAGAGAGGTGAATACAGATCTCTCTGTCTCTGTCTGTCTCTGTCTCTGTCTCTCTCTCTCTCAAGCAAAACAACTGTGACAACTGAAAACAAGAAATAAACAGAGCCACAAAAGCATAAGGGTTGAGACAAAAAATAAACAGCTTGAACTTGGTCAATATTAAATTGTGTTTATTTGGCTATTATTATTGTGCAGGAGAGTGACATGTTGTGTGAGATGCATGTGGGCATGTGTATTCAGTGAGTCAGTTCTCTCCTTCCACCATGGGATCTAGGGATCCAACTATGACCGTCAAGTTGTGCCACAAGCACTGTCCCCTGCTGGCCCTCTCTTAAACTCGGCTTCGTCTAAGTTAAGAAAAAGGATATTCAAAGAATACCGTCCAGAAAACTAAAAGGCAGCTCATAAAAAGGGAAGACATGTTGGGAAGTCATATATCTAAGAGAAGGTACTTGTAGGTAGACTATGTAAAACTATACTGTAAGAAATGTATGTAGAACTCTCCTAGTTCAACAGAAGGTCACTAACCGGGAGGGAGAGGTGGTCAGCAGATAAAATGCTGGCCACACACACCTGGGGATCTGGGTTTGATCCCAGAGGTATGGTAGAAAGAGAAAACAACCTGCATGCACCATCTTGTGCATGCATGCACGAGCACTCACACACGTGCACCATTAACACACACCAAACAAACAAATGTAATTCAATTCATTATTAGTGGGGGGTTGTGCTTGCCATGGGGCTCATATGGAAGGCACACAACTTGCAGGAGCTAACTCTGTGCTTCTGCCATGTGGGTCCTGGCTCAGGACATCAGGCTTGATGGCAAGGGCTTTTACTATGTAACCATAAATCATCTCGCTTGCTCAGTAAATTTAAAATTTAAAAAGACCAATAGCAGTCAGGCAGTGGTGGCACCTGCCTTTAATCCCAGCACTCAGGAGGCAGAGGCAGGTGGATCTCTGTGAGTTCGAGGTCAGCCTGGTCTACAGAATGAGTTTCAGGGCTGCAAGGGCTACATATAGAAATGCTATCTCGAGAAACCAAACCAAACATACAAACAAAAGACAATTAAAAAATGATCAAAAGCAGGCTGGGAACGCAGCTTAGTAGGAGAGAGCTGCCAAGCTCTTGTGCGTGTGCAGAGTTCTTGATTTGATCCCCAGTAAAAGATTTGCGCTTTCAGATTCAAAGGAGACTCTGAGGCAAATTCTCCTCTTAGAGATTATCGGAAGAGTTGCTAGTGCCATAGAAAAGACGTGTGGACAGCAACATAGCCAGGACTCTACAGACAGTCCAGACCACATGGCAGAGCAGCAGACCCATCTTACAGTTTCATAACAAGAGGCTTGGCAAAGAGGAAATTTCCTTGTAGGGGATAGTTAGACATTGTGAGGTTAACCAGTTGAAGATTGTTAGGTGATCCATACACATATTTCCTGGTGGGCCCTTGCTGAGGGTTCATAAGGAATGAACAGCAAGAATCCAGAGAAACAAGTTAGTTCTAGAAATGTAAATTATCTCCATTTGGACAAAGGTAGCGGGCAGGGGCAGTAGGAGGGTATGGCTGTTCAAGAGCAGCTTCTGGTATCAGAAATTCCCAGAAAGAATGGGGTCAACATGTCGTCTAGTGATATTCTGGATAGAAGAGTTTGGATAGAAGAATTTTATATCTTAGAGATATAAAAATTAAAAAAAAATAGAGTAGAAAACCATGCCTTTTAATTAGAAAGCAGGTAGTTTCAGTAATGGAGGTGGAAGAGCAGTCACATGATCAAAGTTGGTGGTGGGGAGCTTCAGACATGAGTAAAAAGGTCCAAACAGGGGCTGGAGAGATGGCCTGAGCAGTGGCTGCTCTTCCAGAGGACCCAAGTTCAATTCCCAGCACCCACATGGCAGCTCACAGCCATCTGTAACTCTAGTTCCAGGGGATCCAATACCCTCACACAAATATACATGCAAGCAAAACACCAATGCACACAAAATTTTTTAAAAAATTTAAAAAGAAAAAATCCAAATGTCAGAAGCAAGCATGCAAAATCCATGAGAGGGGGTCCTTTCTCAATATCCTTCATCCATGCCCACCAATACCTGTCCTGCTACCAACATTTCCCCTAAAGAGTTGAGATCCTAGAACCACTTAGGAGATGGAGATCCATTCAACTTGGAAACTTCGGACTGAAGTTTAGACACTTAAGAGTGTAGAATCTCCACTCTTGGGACTGGAGAGATGACTCAGTGGTTAAGAGCACTGCCTGCTCTTACAAAGGTCCTGAGTTCAGTTCCCAGCAACCACATGGTGGCTGACAACCATCAGTAATGAGATCTGGTGCCCTCTTCTGGCCTGCAAGTATACATGGAGACAGAACACTGCATAAATAAATAAATAAATAAATAAATAAATAAATAAATATCTCCACTCTTGCTGACTTGCAGGCATTGGAGGGTAAATGAGGGGAAAGCAGATAGAGGGAATTAGATTGCCACAGGATCAACTAAATGTGGATTGGCTGTCGACAAGGGTAATAAAATTAAAAACTAGTTGAGTACACAAAGTCCGAAGATTAATAGTCTCACTAGCAAGATTATAAAAGGTAAAGTTGAGGGCACACATCCAAAGATTAATGGTGTCACTACTAAGAGTCTAATTAACACAACCCACTTTTTACTGCAAAAATCCAGGGATTCTATTACAACATTGTTCACCAACAAGATGAGGGTGCTTGGTGTGGTTTGGGTCTCATTTTTTAGACCTTGTAAAGCAGAATTATCAGGATTATACAAATGCTGTAGGATAATCTTCTTGTACACTGTGAAGATGTGTCTCGGCGAAGGCACCTTCTGACTGGTTTAATAAAGAGCTGGATGGCCAATAGCTAGGCAGGAGAAGATAGGTGAGAGTTCTGAGCAGAGATAGAAACTCTGGGAAGAGGAGAGGAGGGATTCCTCAGCAATATGTCCAGCAAGTTGGATGTACAGTATGGGGGAGAGGTAACAAGCCACGTGGCAGAATGCAGCCTAATGTAAACGGGTTAATTTAGGTTATAAGAGCTAGTTGGGAACAAACCTAAGCCAAGGCCAAGCTTTTCATACTTAATAAGAAATCTCCGGGGGGCTGGAGAGATGGCTCAGTGGTTAAGAGCGTTGCCTGCTCTTCCAAAGGTTCTGAGTTCAATTCCCAGCAACCACATGGTGGCTCACAACCATCTGAAATGAGGCCTGGTGCCCTCTTCTGGCCTGCAGACATACACACAGAAAGAATATTGTATACATAATAAATAAATAAATATTTTTTTTAAAAAAAAAGAAGTCTCCGTGTCATTATTTAGGATCTGGCGGCTCAAAGAAAGCCCAACTGCATGTCTAATATTGTCTAATATTTTGTTTACAGTTAGGAAAAGCATAATGGTCTTCTCATCTAATTACAACTGGGATCTCTGGCTCTCAGTAGCACATACTCAAGGCTTATGTAATGGGGAGACTTTTTACGCCTGGATCCATCTTCTCTTTTAAAGAATAGTTTAGTTTTGTTGCTGCTTTATATTGTTATCAATTATTTTAATCATTAATTATATTTTCCTGCTGGGTGTTTAAGACCATGAAGGTGAGGATTTGGTCCCCAAGGGTCACTTGTGCTTAGAAAGAGCCCTTAGCTCCTTTAGCCTTTTTTGCCTGCATGTTTGTCTGTGCACCTTGTACATGCTTGGTGCCTATGGAGGTCAGGTGAGGGCACAGGATCCCCTGGAACTAGAGCTCTGAGTGGTTATGAAGCACCCTGTGGGTTCTGGGAATGAATCAGGTCCTCTGCAAGAGCAAGTCCTTTTAACCCCTGAGCCATCTCTCCTAGGCTGCATTAGTCTTTCTTAAAGCAGTTGTGGGTCATCTGCTGAGGATGTAGCCTTGCTCACTGTGGCTTCTCCTTGGAAGCACTGGGGACACATCCTTCTGTGTGGATGCTCTGCTTTGCAGAATGTGTACATGTTAGAATCCAGTTTGGGTGAGTCTCGGGGACTCTCTGCACAGGAGGACAGGTGATTTGCCAGAGTTCCAGAACCTTTCAAGATACCTCCTACAGTCCCCTTGGAGCTAGTTGACCTAGAAGAACAAGAGTTAAATAGGAGCCAGAAGGCGGTGGCACATACCTTTAATGGCAGCACTTGGGAGGCAGAAGCAGAAGGACCTCTGTGAGTTGAAGGCCTGCCTGGTCTACAGAGCTAGTTCCAGGACAACCAGGGGTACACAGAGAAACCCTGTCTTAAAAAACAAACAAACAAACAAAAGCGTTAAATAATGTCTCTTTTAGGCATCCTATCCACGTACGTATGTATAAGCCTTCAAATATGACATTAGATACCTAAAAGCTTGGACAAAAACTAAACAGGTTTAAAGAAATCTGGATTAGACATATATTCTTATTCTTTAAACTGGAACTTGTGGCCAGGCAGTGGTGGCGCACACCTTTAGTCCCAGCACTCGGGAGGCAGAGGCAGGTGGATCTCTGTGAGTTCGAGACCAGCCTGGTCTACAAGAGCTAGTTCCAGG
>NC_022011.1:3786678-3787992 GCF_000317375.1 Microtus ochrogaster
GCCCTCTTCTGGCCTGCAGGCATACACATAGAAAGAATATTGTATACATAATAAATAGATAAATATATTTTTTTTTTAAAAGAGCTGGTTCCAGGACAGGCTCCAAAGCTACAGAGAAACTCTGTCTTGGGGGAAAACAAAGAAAGAAAAGAAAAGAAAAACCAGTGTAACCAGGAACACCAACCAGAAAAGAAAAGAGAAAAGAAAAGAAAATCCAGTGTAACCAGGAACACTAACCACTGGGGAGGAATTGTTTGGTAAGTCAGATGATTCTGGGAAAAGGGAGAGAGTGCAGACGCGTCTTTGTGAACCTTAATCTACCCTCCTGGAGACGGAGGAAGACCCTGACTATAGCTGAGATCCTAGCATTGTAGGAAAGGAGGGGATTCAGTTCCAAGCCTGGAGGAACACCCAACCCAGTTCTGGAATTCCAGACCAGCGAATGGGGGTCTCTGAAAACCCAGAGGCTTAGCAGGGAGAAGAGAAGGAGGCTCAGAGTTAGGACAAGAAGCCACAAAGAAGGGACAGAACCCCGGGAGGCAGAGCACAGTAAAAAGAAGGAAGAGGAGCACCAGACGGCTGTAGAACAAAGCCCAGAGCTGTCTGTTACTCAGAACCTACAATGGAGACGTGGGCGGAGACATGAGCGGAGACGCCTTAGATCGGCGTGATCTGAACCGCTCTGAGGATAGACAGAGGGTAAATAGAAGAGTTAATGCTGGAGGAGCGAGCACACAAATCTGGAGGTTTGTAATCTGGGGGAGACTGTGACCAAGGCCTTGGAGAGCAAAGACCCTTTCATAGGGTATGGCAGAGTTCCTTAAAGCCGACCCTCTTAAACTGTTTTCGAGTTCTCATCATAAGACTACCGAGGCACATAAAGAGAAGGGCGATGGATTGGCTATTTAAAGGACTAAAATAGTTTTCAAGGTAATTTGGGGCTTAGACCTGGGACGTTTTAACTCTCTATACTAACTGCTGAAGTTTTAACTCAGTTGTAGCACAGAAGCATTATAAATCATATCAAAATTATCAAAGACATCGAATGTTTTAAAGAAGCAAAGAGCAGATGAAGGAGAGGCACTCTAACTTAGATTAGAAAAGCTCAAAATGGTGTAAGGAATGCAGCATCTATATTATCTTAACTGCAGTCTCGTCAGGCTCATCAGCATCCTTTCTGTCGCTGAGGACTGTATACCAAGTAAAAATCTACACACCTTTTAAGTACAGCAGGATTAAAGAAATATAAAAATGAACCCCAGGCCGGGCGATGGTACACGCCTTTAATCCCAGCACTCGGGAGGCAGAGGCAGG
>NC_022011.1:3789209-3793845 GCF_000317375.1 Microtus ochrogaster
CACACACACACACACACACACACACACACACACACACACACACACACACATTTGTCTGCTGATACAGAGAGAACTCCCACCCCAGTTCATTGGTACGGTGGCACAGCTGTGCATAGTTCTAGTATTCATAGCTGCAAATATACCCTAACTTACATCCTACTGATAGCGATTTGGGTTTCTTCCAGGCTTTTGCAAGCATGAACAATACTGACATTAGTAACCTTGATCTTACATCATGATGCAATGCACAGAAATGGGACTTCTAGGTCAAAGGCGTGAGCATTTGCAATGTTAGGCATCACCAAATGATGACCGCACACTGAAGCAAGTTCGCCAGCCTGATACACAGAATACTAATGCTTTTGAATTATGCTAACCTCACCTTTAAAAAGTTGTAAGTGAATATTATCACATATTAGTTTTGTGTGTTTCTTTTTTTAAGATGTGTATTTTACGTATATGGGTTCATTGTATCCATATATATCTGCGTACCGGAAGAGGGCATCAGACAGTTGTGAGCTGCCACATGGGCACTGGGAATTGAACTCAGGAGCTTTGGAAGAACAGTGAGTGCTCCTAACCAGTGAACCATCTCTCCAGCCCTTCCCTAAGTATCTTAATGCAAATGCAAGAAAACACAAATATGTTCATTTTATGACTTTTTGTTAGGAAAATGTAGTGAACAATGTACAATCTGTGCTATGCTTTTTAAAAATAGTAACTTATCTGAGAAATATTAGATACATCTGAAGGCATAGCCCCATGATAGAGCATTTGCCTGAGAATTTTGTGTTTGTTTTCTGGTTTGTTTTTTTTTTTCAAGACAGGGTTACTCTGTAGCTTTGGAGCCAGTCCTGGAACTAGCTCTGTAGACCAGGCTGGCCTTGAACTCACAGAGATCCACCTGCCTCTACCCCCCCTCCCCCAGTGCTGGGATTAAAGGTGTGTGCCACCATCGCCGGCTTATGTTTGCTTGTTTTTTTGCAACAGGTCTTGCTGTATATTCCAGGCTGGTTTAGTTAGGGTTTCTATTGCTATGAAGAGTCACCATGACCACAGCAACTCTTGTAAAGGAAAACATTCAACTAGGGTTAGCTTACAATTCAGAGGTTAGTCCGTTATCATCATGGTGGGAAACATAGAGGCATGCAAACAAACATGGTGGTAGAGAGATAGCTGACAGTTCTACATCTTCTTTTAATTTAAATTTATTTATTTATTATGTCTATACATGCCAGAAGAGGGCACCAGGTCTCAGTATAGATGGTAGTGAGCCACCATATAGTTGCTGGGAATTGAACTCAGAACCTCTGGAAGAACAGCCCATGTTCTTAACCTCTGAGCCATCTCTCCAGCCCAAGTTCTCCATCTTGATCTGCAGGAAACAGGAAGTGACCCACACTAGGCATAGCTTGAGCATATGAGACCTCAAAGCCCACCTCCACAGTGGCACACTTCCTCCAACAAGGCTATGCCTCCTAAAAGTGCTACTCCCTATGGAAACAAGTGTTCAAATACGAGTCTATGGGGGCCATTCCTATTCAGACCACCACACAGGTCTTGAACTTAGGATTCTTCTGCCTTCGTTTCCCAAGGGCTTGGGCTACTGGTCTATACCGCCATCCGGCCTGTCTCCTGAGCCTGTGTTAGAGGCTATTCCCCTTCCCTGGAAAGGTCCCCCTCCATCTCAACCTCACATGCATTTGTTCCACCTCGGGGGCTGGAGAGATGGCTCAGTGGTTTAGAGCACCGCCTGCTCTCCCAGAGGTCCTGAGTTCAATTCCCAGCAACCACATGGTGGCATTTGTTCCACCTCAGATCTAACGTCAGCACCCAAGAGAGGCCTAAACTGGCCACCTCCTCTTGGCAGCTCCCCTGTCTTTCTCTAAAACGTCCTTCTAATTCTGATTCTCCCCACGGAGCCCATGGCCACACGATGTCTTCTACTGTGATGTGGATCCTCTGTGTCTGAGTCGGTGCTTGGTTCACACAAGGTATTTGTTTGTTTGGTCTTTTGGTTTTTTTTGTCTTTTGTTTTGCTATTTACTGAGCCAGTAAATGCCCAGCTTCTAGAATGAGAGAAAGGCAGCGAGCTTTCTAAAGGGAATTCTGTGATGCTGGAGTGTGAGAAAAGAATTGACCTTGTGAGTAGCTTGAAAATGCCCGCAGATGGCCTCCAACTTTAATCCTTTATTCTCAAAGCATCTCAGTTTCATAACTTCTTAGACATGAGACCCAGCCCTGGTTAAGTTCAGGTTACGGTTGGGGCACTGAAATATTTTCTTTCATCCATAATCACTGGATCAAGGCCTATAAATCAAATAGTTAAGACACAAAACACAAACAAGGTCATAATTTGTTTCTTCCTGCCTGCTGTTTTTCTTGGCATGAAAAAACTCAGCTTTTCCTGACTAGGGATGGGTGATGACATGGGGGGTGATTCATTATTAGTGTCCAAAGAAACTGGCCTTTTATTTCTTCTCTTTCTTCCCCCTTATTGTCTCAACTCACATTAGGAAACACATTGAATGAAGTAACTTGCCCGCTGATAAAGAACTTTCTGCTAATCTTTGTTCACTTCTAATGTTCCCATGATCGAATTATTGGAGTCAGAGGGACCCTGGAAAGGTGGGTGGGTGTGATGGGTATTTCTAATAAAGAGAGACATCCTAGACTTTTGGTTTTTATCACTTCTCTTTCTACCTTTTCTTAACAAAGCTGTCTACTAAGTTAAGAAATTGTTCCTATTCCCAGGGTCTGGCCACACAGAAGGGATCAAAAATGGTTAAGAGCAACCACTGGGAACATAATTTCTTGTGTTATTGTATTTGAATATTTATTTATTTATTTATTTATTCATTTATTTATTTATTATGTATACAATGTTCTGTCTGTGTGTCTGCAGGCCAGAAGAGGGCACCAGACCTCATTACAGATGGTTGTGAGCCACCATGTGGTTGCTGGGAATTGAACTCAGGACCTTTGGAAGAGCAGGCAATGCTCTTAACCTCTGAGCCATCTCTCCAGCCCCCGTGTTATTGTATTTGAAGAAGCTCTCCTCACCTCCCTTTCTCTCTCTCTCTTTCTCTCTCTATTTCTGGAGTCCTGCCTGTGCTATGTAGACCAGGCTGGCTCCAAGGCCTCAAGCTCACATCTGTCTCCTGGGTGCTGAAATTAAAGTCATGCACCACCACGTCCAGCAGAACCTCAGTTCTCATATCCTGTCATCGAGTCAGAAAGCTAACACCTTCTTCTCAAATGAGCGCTAGTAATTTCAACTGTCTTTAAAGCCTGAAAGAGAGAAGAAAGTTGTAAAGTAAAAATGTTCTTCATATAACACATACATGATAATATTAAGAGAAATGGCAGTCTGTGGGCACACTTGGGTCTGTCTATAATTCTATCATTCAGGAGACTGAAGCAGAAGGATCACAAGATCAAGGCTAGCCTGGGCTACATAACTGACATCCTGTTTTTAAAAAGAAGAGAGGCCGGGAAGTGCTGGTGCATGCCTTTAATCCCAGCACTCGGAAGACAGAGACAGGCAGATCTCCTGGTCTGCATAGCAAGTTCCAGAACAGGCTCCAAAGCTACAGAGAAACCCTGTTTCAAAACAAAAACAAACAAAACAAAAACAAAAAAGAAGAGAGATTACAGAATATGTCATGTTCATCTTCTACATTATATACATTTTTCTATTATTTGAACTACTAGACTAAATAAGGAATGATGAAAACATTGAAAATACATACAGCAAAAAAAGATAGACAGTGGTCAATCAAAATGCTGACTGGCCGTGGTGCTACACACTGGGGGCAGGGGACAGAGGGTCGGGAGTTCACAGACACATTCTGATGCACCATGAGTTGGAGGTTTTATGATACGCTGTCTCAAATGGATGAGATAAGGACTGGAAAGATGGCTCCATGGTTAAAAGCATTTGCAGAATACCTGGGTTCCATTTCAAACACCCGCATTGTGGCTCACAGCAGTCTGGAGCTCCAGTTCCAAAGAATCCTCTCCTGGCCTCCCAAGGACACCAGGCAAGCGTGTGGTGTACGAACAGACAGACAGACAAAGCATTCCTACACATAAAATAAACACAAACCTTTTAAGAAAGAAAAAAAAAATAAGTTACACAGTACTATCTCAGAGCTGAGGGTTTGTATTTGATTTCAACTTTCCATCTTTTTGGTTTGGTTTTTATGTCTTTTATTTTTTTCATTTTTGAGACAGCGTTTCTCTGTACAGCCCTGACTGTTCAGGAACTCGCTTTGTAGACCATGTTATCCCCAAACTCAGAGATCCGCCTGCTTCAGCCTCTCAAATGCTGGGATCAAAGGTGTGCGCCACCGCCATCCGGTTTTAACCTTAATCTTTATACTTTCCTATGTTTTTTATTTCTTCGCAAACCTTTTCTATTAATGGCTTCAGGTTGTTCTCCGTGTCCCAAACACCTGCCCTTCTCCACATACATGGGACCATTGCTTTCCCAGAGGTAGATGTAAGGGCACGAGAGTGGAACAGGAGAGGTGGGGGACAGCTGTGACTCTGATCCAGTCTGAGTGGCACTGTGGAAAAGTACCAGGGATGCCACACCCTCCACACTGCTCTCTCCTTTTTTTTTTTTTTTTTT
>NC_022011.1:3793945-3796782 GCF_000317375.1 Microtus ochrogaster
CTGTGGCTTTGGAGCCTGTCCTGGAACTAGCTCTGTAGACCAGGCTGGTCTCGAACTCACAGAGATCCGCCTGCCTCTGCCTCCCGAGTGCTGTGCTCTCTCCTTTGTTTTCCTGTCCCCTCCATGTGAAATACCCCAGTTCTCTCCCCTGCTGTTGGGAGTAACTCTAGCCCTCTTGCCTCCTTCCGGACTTCCCTCTGAGCCTGCAGAGTCCTCCAACTGTCTCTTTAAATTCCCAAGGCAAAATGCTTCCCACTACTAGTGCTGGGGACTTTCGAGAAAGGAAAAGTTCCAGGGTGAGCCTGTAGGTCCTTGAAGCTCTTAGCCATGCTTCTGGTTGACTTGCAGAAGGTATTTTATGAGTAACAGATTTCAAGGCTGGGAATGGTGACCACCATCTGTAATCCCAGTGCTTTGAGAGCTAGAGACAAGAGAATTGCCCAAAGTTTGGGGCCAACCTATTGTAAATAGTGAATTCTCCACCAACCAAAGCTACATATCAAAATTCTATCTCAAAAAAGGGGGGCAAGCCGGGCGGTGGTGGCGCACGCCTTTAACCCCAGCACGTAGGAGGCAGAGGCAGACGGATCTCTGTGAGTTCGAGGCCAGCCTGGTCTAGAAGAGCTAGTTCCAGGACAGGAACCAAAAGCTATGGAGAAACCCTGTCTCGGAAATAAAAAAAAGGGGGGGGGGCAAGAGAGAGAATGCCTAGAGAGATGGCTCAGTGGTAGAGTACCAGCCTTGCAAGCATGTAGGATCCAGGACCTACATACAAAAGTGAGCATCATGGTGGCATTTGTAATTCTAGTGATGGGGAGGTGGAGGCCGGGAGCTGACTAATTAGCCAACCTAGCCCACTGGGCAAGTTCTGGGTCAGTAAGAGATGCTGTCTCAAAACAAACAAACAAACAAACAAAAAACAGGTTAGATGGTTGCCAGGAGCGATGGCATTGCCTTTAGTCCCAGCACGCACTTAGGAGGCAGAGGCAGGTGGATCTCTGTGAGTTCAAGGCCAGTCTGGTCTAAATAGTGAGTTCCAGGACAGCCAGAACTACGTGACAGACCTTGTCTCAAAACACAAACAAGCAACAAAAAAATGAAACAAAACAGGTGGTTGGTGCCTGAAGAACACCTGAAGAACACCTGAAGATGTCCTCTGACCTCCACACACCTGCACACACACACACCTACCTTTACACATTAATTAATAATTAATTAATTACAAATACAGCTTTGACAACATAGCAGACCAAGTCAGTTGAGAAAAAGCGGGAGACGCGTATGTATCTTCTGATGCAGGCTGTAGGATGGAGAATAGGATGGTGTGTGTGGCTAGTTAAACAGACTGTTTCTCCCCAGAAGTTTGAGCAGTAACGGACCAGAGTGAAGAGAAGTTGTACCCTCCTTCGCCCTCAGCAGCCTTCTCCTCCCTTTCTTCGCACTAGGGCCTTGAACGGGATAAGCAAACCCTCCTCCACTGAGTTACCCCCCTCTACCCCCTGCCCCACCTTTTCATCCTCAGACCTCAGGAAAAGGAAGATGTTGGTCAGGCCCCAATTTCTCACGATGCCCTCCCTTTTCTCTGTGTAGAAGTGAAGGGTGAAGAAGTGCACTGAACACTATCAGATGGGGACCCGACACGCGGTGGGACACAGGGGGAACGGAAAGAAGCACCTTCCCGCTGAAGGTCATCTGTCCAGAAGGTGGTTCCCTGGGAGAGTTTTGTATGAGGACGTCATTCCTGCCTGGCCTGTTCCTTACGACACAGCTAACATGGAGCCTTCCTCCTGCCACAGGGCTTTGTGTCAGCGAAACCCAGTGGGCACAGGAGAGTGGTGGGACGAGCAGGAGGCTAACGAGGCAGAAGTTATCCTGAGGCCCTTGGGGAATGCCGAATCTCGTCCTAAGGGAAATCTGCTCCGGTGACAGACAGTACCTGCTTCGGTTTCCAGAAGCTACCATGTGAGGTTTCTGCTCTTAGTACTAGATGCCACCCAGAGACCGTGGCCTCCACTTCCCAGAGAGGCGCTCAGATTGCAAACCCCAAGCTTCCACTAGGACATTAAGAGCCCCCTTTTTAGGAGTACCCATTATGGGCTTGGAAATGAATCAAGTCTTCTAGAAGATTTAAGCAGATCTGGTTGCCAAATTGTACCAGTACCAGTACCAGCTTCTTCAGGTGGGCCTTGTCTCTGCTTGTCAGCACCTTGGAAAATGGGCTCGTGGCTTCAGGGAAAAGCAGGCGCCTGGGCGCAGTGGAATGCAGGAAACGCTGTGGAAGGCGTTTGCTCTAAGAACAGAGAGGCTGTGGGAACATTCAGGCGGTCTGTTTCTTTTCTATGTAGTGGGCCAGCCATTGTGGGCGGGGGAGACAGAATCCCACTCGAACTAAATAGGGCTTTTATGCAAATTAATCTGGAAAAAAAGGCTACAAATTTGATGCCAGATAGTGTGTGAGACAATACCTACTAACCTTTTATTTATTTTTAATTACATTCGTGTGTGTGTGTGTGTGTGTGTGTGTGTGTGTGTGTTCACTCCCATTTGCACCAAGGCTTACATTTGGAGGACAAAGAACAACTTGCCGAAGTTTGTCTTCCTCTTTAGCCACATGAGTTCTAGGGATCCCACCGAGTCTTCAGACTTGGTGGCAAGTGTCTTTACTTGTTGAGCCTCCATGCCAGCCCACATTAGCCTTTAATTAAGCATTTCTTTTAGGTTGGCTGTTATGCTGTGCACTTTATAAGCATCGTAGCCATTCTAGGTGATGGGTCCTATTTTGATTTGTTTGTGTGTTGTTGCACTATTTTGTTATTTTTTTAAAGATTTAATTTATT
>NC_022011.1:3797943-3817759 GCF_000317375.1 Microtus ochrogaster
GATGGTTCAGGGGTCTCCTGTTTGCTCAGCACACACAGAAAGCCGAGGCGATGGTTCAGGGGTCTCCTGTTTGCTCAGCACACACAGAAAGCCAAGGCACAGCACACACACAGGCCTTCGGTTCTGTACCCCAGAGCAGAGAAACAAACTTAAGTCTCCAACGTCTCAAAGCATGATTCGTATTGGCTTAGCTCTTTTTCTCTCAAGACACTATAGATTGCTTTTCCCCGGGAATTCAGGATCAAACGTTTCCTTGGGGCCATGTATTCCTTTGAAATAGATTCAAAGGCAGAGAAACTGGAAGGCCTTCCTTGATTAGTGAATCAGCACCCAGTGGGCACAGGTGACCAGTTCTCACCCACTCACACTGTCTGATAAGCCCGAAGGTCAACAGCTCTGAACTTGAACTCACTTTCCCTTCTTCCTTGCCTTCTGTGTGTGTGTGTGTGTGTGTGTGTGCGGTGTGCGTGTTTTAGCTGCCCTAAGTCGGCTGGGATCGTGGGTTTTTCTCCCTGCAAACACAAACACAGTCCCCAGGAAGTGCGCTGGGCCTGATGCAAACCACCCAGCTGCAGCCAGCTCTCTGCCCACAGCCCTTTATCACTGCATTCCAACAAATCCGCCATGTGACAGAGGTTATTTTTAACTTCAATGGAGCAGCTCCCTCTCTTTTAATGTATCATGCTTGGCCCACATTCCCTCGGTGAAAAGGGCACCAGCGGCTACTTCTAAGGACTTTTAATTACTTCGATTGTTTGCAAAACTCTGTTAGAAGCTGGAAGGGAAAAACTTCATTTTTCTCCTTCATCCTCAGGTCCCTTTCTTCTCAGGTTTTATTCTTTGTTATTGGTGTGAGTAAAAGGCTGGATTTGATCCCGGGGGAACTTACCAACCATCACTCAAAACCCCCTGACTTTGTGGTCACCAGAAGAGTTTGGGGGTTTTGTTTATTTGTTTTTTTTTTTAATTAATTTTGCTGAGCAGTGGTAGCACATGCCTCTAATCCCAGCACTCAGGAGATAGAGGCAGGTGGATCTCTGAGTTCGAGGCCAGCCTGATCTACAGAGCGAGTTCCAGGACAGCCAGGGCTACACAGAGAAAGTCTTTTAGTGATATGTATTGCCACTCTTTGGGCACTTGTACTATCGTGCACAGAGGCCACAAGTCACCAAACATCCCTAGATCTGGAGTTACAGGCAGTTGTAAGCCACCTGATGTGGGTATTGGGAACCCAATTTAGGTTCTCACTAAGAAGGACATGGTCTCTTAGTCTTTGGGGAGAGTATTGGAGGACTTGTTTGGGTGTGTGTGTTGTTGTTGTTGTTGTTAAGACAGGGCCTCATTTTGTGGCTCTGGATGGTCCAACTTGAACTCACAGAGATCCATCCGCCTCTGCCTTCAAAGTACTAGAATTAAAAGTATGGGCCACAATGCCTGTTCAAGGGGCATGTTCTCTTAATGGTTGAGCCATCTCTCCAGCCCTGAGTTGTAAAACTTTTCAAGATTTATTTTTATTTATGTATATGTGTGTATGTCTATGTCTAAGCACATATGTGTGTATATATGTATATGTGTATGTGTGTATGAGCACATGTATGTTGGTACCTAAAGGGGTCAGATCCCCTGGAGCTAAAGTCATAGTAAGCTGTGTTATGTAAATGTTTTCTCCGAGGTTGAACCATTCTATCCTGCAGAGAAGCTCCTTAAGCAGGAAAGTAACTCAAAATAGCTTTAGGGAGTTCCTGAAACTGATCAGATTCACTAGTCCCTGCCCTCCCAGAGTAAGCAAAAAAAAAAGCTCCCAAGAGTTGCTCTCAAGGCAACCCAAGTTGCAAAGAAGACTGGGACACTAGACTAGCTGCCTGGAAAGAAGTTTAGACCAGAGTTACCTATTTGGTAGACTACACAGTGTGCTTCAAGTTCCCAGTCTCTGTAAGCTGTCACCCACGCTGGGGTGGGTTTTGGTAATGCAACTGTCTTTGAGTTCCTTCTGCCTCTATAAGTAACTGCTCATCCATATTCCTGTGAGTAACCCCAATAAATTCAGGATTCACTAAGTTGGACTTTGGTGGTATCCATACTTTGGCTTGCCATGCCTCCATAGAGTAGACATGTGTCTTGTGTGTCCCCAGGACAAGTTTTGTCACACAACAGCCGTGAGCCACCCAGCTTGTGTGCTAGGAGGTGAACTCTAGTCCTCTGAAAGATCAGGAAATTCTCTTGACCATAGAACCTTCTCTCCATCCCCTAGAAGAGTGGGTCATTGTTTTGTTTTAGGTTCAGATCCATCTGGGAGGGGAAAGGGAGGACACACCTACACAGACAGGTGGCCAGGTAGGCATTAGGAGGATGTTCCAGAAGCACTTAGCACTAAGCATTCCCTAGGTCTTAAGACAAGACCCCTAATCACTAAATAAATCTTTTTTAAAGAACTTGTTCTTCAGAAAAGTATTTTTGTATAGTGGAAGTGGGGAGAGGGAAAAAAGAAAACTATTTCCATATACTACAGTATTATTAACATAAAAGGATAACAAGAAAAAGAATAACACTGGGCATGGTGGCACACACCTTTAAATTCCAGCACTTGGGAGAGAGAAGCAGGTGGATCTCTGTGAGTTCAAGGCCAGCCTCAAACATAGTGAACATAGTGAGTTCCAGGACAGTCAGTCAGGGCTGCATATTGAGACCCTGTCTCAGAAGAGGAAGAAGAGGAAGAAGAGGAAGAAGAGGAAGAAGAGGCAGAGGAGGAGGAGGGGAGGAGGAGGCGGAGGAGGAGAAGGGGGGGGGAGGAAGGGGGGAGGAGGAGAACATAAATGCTTTTTTTTTCTGGGGTGGGAGACATGTTCCACAGTATGCATGTGGTCAGAGGACAACTTACAGGAGCCCCAGCATCAAATGCATGCAATCAGGCTTGATGAACTTGTTCTTATTTATAATGTGTCATTTTAGCTGTGTGGAAACTGTCAATCTCAGAGACAATAGCCTAGCAACTAGCAGAACTGGGAAGGAAGGGAGGTGGGAATCTGAGTGAAAAGAATGGGGGAACAAATTTCATTTTGTGCTCTACACTTTCTGAAGTTTTAAATTATGTGAATGCATGTCGTAATCTGAAATTAATAGATACAATTGCCTTTTTTTTTAAGCTGAAAAAAGCATTTGGCAATATTTCCAAGCACCTGGGACTTCAGGTTATGGGAAACACCCTGTTGTTTGTGGTTCTGGACAGGAAGAAAGGGCACACTCCCAGATGCCACTCACTGCAACCGTGAACCAAAGCCACAGTCCATCTAGTGAGATAAAAGAGATACCAAGAGGACAGAAGGAAATCAGCTCAGTTTGGGGGTCGTGTATGTATCTTGAGTGTTTATCAAAAGGTAGGCAGCTCCTTCCTAAGTCTGAATCCGTGTCAAGAGAGAATCAGTCCAGAAAATATGAGTTCCTCTTTTCAAGCCTCTTTGGACAATCTATTCTGGTGTGCAGGCAGTGGAGCCAAGTTCATTCATAGGGAACATCTGTGTGGGGAAAGAAAGGAAGACGAGGTCCAGAGTAAAGCTGAACTCGGACACCTCTGCCTTTTCCCCCAGCTTCCTTTCTGCTGCCCGTTGGTTAGCTCTATGGGAAGGAAGGTCTGTGGAGCCTCTGTGATTTATTATTTCGATTTGTTCTTGTCAGCTCATGAAAGTGGTGCATGGAGCTTGAGTGCAATCTGCATTCTTTGTGAATGTTTGTGTTCCAGAAGGTTCCCAGAGCTGGTAGATAATAGCTCTAGGATTAATGTCTTCTTGTGGTTTCAAGTCAAGTAACATGGAAAAACAAAACACAAAGTAAAATAATAAAAAAAAACCCACATGGCTTTATATAACAAATTTATAATCATTTTATTGTTTCATAATAAATTACCCTCCTTAAAATCCTGCCATTGTACCGGGCGGTGGTGGCACGCAACTTTAATCCTATTGCTCAGGAGGCAGAGACAGACAGATCTTTGTGAGTTCAAGACCAGACTGGTCTACAAAATTAATTCCAGGACAGCCAGGGCTACACAGAGAAAAACTGTGTCTAAATAAAATAAAATAAAATAAAATAAAAATACTGCCATTATTTTGTTATTACTAACTTTTGATGTAATTAGTGGTTAACAAGGACTAGACTCGCCGAGATTACAGTGTTGCAGACGAAGCTTGGAGTCTTTGTTTACTTCTCACAGTGCAGATTTCTTCCTCCCTTCTGAGGAGGCTGCACACAGGAAGATGGGTGCACATTGCAAGCACATATTCTGCCAGTTTACGTGAGACTTGAGCATCCATGGATTCTAATGTCTTAGTGGTCCTGGAACTCATCCTGCTTGGGAATTGACAAAAGATGATTTTTCTAACTATTCATCCTACAGATGGTATGAAATACCATATGAATTTCCTGAATCTGTTCTATTTATCATGGGGGAAAAAAAAGAGGAAAAGCGAAGAATGTCTTTTGTCAGGATTTTGTTGCAGTTACGTTTATTTGGTGTGTTAGCCCATGAAGAGAGGTAATAGCGGCTGCGGTAAACGAGATACCTGCTGTTTTAGCTACTGCGTCTGCGGCAGAATGCCTCACAAGGGCAGCTTGAGAAAGAATGGCTTCTCTTAACTCACGGTTTGAGGGGACACAGCCCGTGATGCCAAGCCAGGCATGGCAGTGAGAGCATGTTGTGGCCACAGTCAGGATAGAGTTGGGTGAACGCTGGTGTTCTCTGATGCCAGCCTGCCATCCCATCTAGTGGTGCTGCCAACACGCAGGGGGAACGCTCCGCCTCTCTGTTAATCCCTGTGAGATACCTTCAAAGACACTCCCTCAGGAGTGTCTCTTAGGTAACTCCTAATTAAGTCAAGTTGACACTGGAGATTAACCATTATTCCTACTATGGGCTAGACATGTCCAGCTGCTCTGTAAACCCTATGTCTAAGCTGTACAGTGAGTGTCTCCTTATACAGATAAGGAACTCGAGAGGCAGAAAAGTGAAGTATTGGGATCAAGGACCCACCCGGGTCACTTGCCTGCTTTGGGGGTTTCACTGTGGAGCTCTGGCTGACCTGACATTCATTATGTAGACCAGGCTGGCCTTGAACTCATAGAGACTGACCTCCCTCTGCTTCCGGAGTGCTTGGATTAAAGGTCTATTCCTCCACATTCAGCTCTCTCTTGCTTTTACGTTTGGCAGGGGAGGGGGAGGTGGTTGGTGTTTTGAGACAGGGTTTCTCCATTCCTGGTTGTTCTGGAACTCACTCTGTAGACTAGGCTGGCCTCAAACTCAGAGATCCACCTGCTTCTGTCTCCTGAGTGAAGAATTAAAGATGTGTGCCACTACCGTCCAGGTTTTGGGGGGACAGTACTAAGGGGGAAAGTTGTGTTTTTGTTTTGTTTTTGCTGTTATTGTTGTTGTCTGAGACAGGGTCTCACTATGCATCCCTGCCTAGCTGGTTTGGAACTCAATAGATAAATCAGGCTGGTCTTGAATTCATAGCTCTCCTGCTACCTCTGTCTCTCCAGGCTTGCACCACCACGTGTACATTTTGTTTTGTTTTTCTTTTGAGGCAGGGTCTCTTGTAGCCTAGGCTGGCCTCAAATTCCTGGTCCTCCTGCATCCACCTTCCAAGTGCTGGGATTTGGTGCATGAGCCAACATATCCTGCTAGATCTTTCAGACTCTGAACCACGCATCCCTCCTGCTCTCTTCTCTCAAATCCACTTTTGGTCCGCTTCTGGAACGCTTAAGCTTGTAAAAGAGTTCCTTTTGTCTTCGGGCTGCCTGAGTCAGAAGCTATTAAAGGCAGCTCCTCTACGGCTTCTCCTCTGCTAGCCCAGCCGGGCGCCCTGGAGCACAGTGGGCCTCAGACGAGCCTGAGTGGGTCCTGGAGACTGGAAGTCAATGTGTTGTCTGTATAGAGATTTGACCAGCCTCGTTGAACAGATAATCTTATGCCTGGACGGTGCTGAACACCGTCTCTCTCTTACAAGCCGTTCATGGTGGATGTGCTTAAACCATATTGATAGGCGAATGCAGTTCTCCTCGGCGACTTCTGAGAGCTGTTTGTAGCCAGCTCCCCTTTGCCCTCAGAGCTAAGAAGCAATTAATACACTACAGGCCTCATCTTTTGTTCCTCTCTCTTAGGCCTTTGTTTGTTTATTCACTTATTTTCCAGAATCATTTTAATAGCCCTCAGAGAAGAAAGCAGTTTACAAAAGTAATTTTTCCCTTTTAAGTAGACTTGTTTTATGATTCTTGGGGTTGAACTTTGGGCTTCACACATTGGATAGGTGCCCTGCCATAAAGCTGTATCCCTAGTGCCCACCTCCCCCATTCGTTTTCTTTTCTTTTTCTTTTAAAAGGAGCAATTTTAGCTCACATAAAATTAAGCAGTAAGTATGGGCCCCTCTCCACTCAGAACCTGCCCCCCCCCCACTATCAATGCCCCACATTGGATTAATACATCTACTACAGCTGGTGGACCTAGATTAATAAGCCATTAACACCCAAAGACCATAGTTTGTATTAGAGTTACTTTTAGTGTTCTGCCTCCTTTTTTGTTTCTGTTTTTGCTTTTGTTTTTTAGAGATATGGATTCATGTAGCCCAGGCTAGCATAGAACTCGATATATAGTCAAGGTTGGCCATGAACTCCTAGTCCTCCAGTTTCCAACTCCCAGCACTGTGACTACAGGCATGCATTACCATGCCTGGTTTGTTGGTGCACTTTCTGTGAGTTTTGACAAATGTACAATGGCATGTATCCACCCTTTTAAGAATATTATACAGAGGGCCACTATGGTCTCTGGTATCACAGCTGAGCAATTGTGGTGGAGGATCTTGGAGACGAGGTGTGGATTGGTGGAGTGACAGAAAATCCCGCGGAGCTTGTGACACTGGGTGCAGATACCATGTAACTGGACTCCTGTCACCATGGCATCCCTGGTGTGAGACTGTAATCCATTGATGCACCAGAGGCATCTCTGCAGGGTGAGGACCACCTGCTCAGAAGATGGCAAGGCCCACAGTGAACTGGGCCCTCCAACATCAATCACGAATCAAGAAGATGCCCTACAGACTTGCCTACAGCTCTACCATCCGGTGACTGAGAAGCCAAGTTGAACAAACAGTTGAGGAGGAAATGAGAAGGAAAGAAGAACATTAGAGAGGCAGTTCCTCCATGGTGCCTAAAGTCTGGAGCTGGGAAAGCAGCCTCTAGGCAAAGGGGTGTGTGGCTGTGGAGTAGAGCAGGTCTTTAGGCCACCAGGACGCTCAAGCCACCACCGGGTCAGCCCACCCTGCTCACACCTGCCTGGCAGGACGATGCTGCTACTGAACTGCTGCTGCTGCTACTGCTGACTGTTGCTGCTATTATTATATTATTATATATTGTATTACCAGCCCTTGCACTGCGCACTGCGCTGAGGTAGGAGAGCACCAGGCTACTCATTGTTCTCAGGCTGCAAACACAATGGTCATGCCAGGGATCCTGGCAGGGTTTCCAGCAGCAAGGAGGGCAGGATGAAGCTTGTCCAGGTCCTGCCCCCGGACACTCTCCCCAACTGCACAGTCCTCCTGACTCTGAGCAACAATAAGATGTCCTGAAAGAAGAATTGTAAACAGAAGTGACTGCTGTCCTACCTGGTCCCACAGCTGTTCAGTCCCAAAGAAACACACAGAGGCTTATATTAATTACAAACTGTTTGGCCGATTAGCTTAGACTTATTATTAACTAACTCTTACAACTCAAATTAAACCATAGTTCTTGTCTATGTTTAGCCATGTGGCTTGGTACCTTTTCTCAGTGAAGCACTGTCATCTTGCTTCCTCTGCATCTGGCTGGTGACTGATTCTCTGTCTTTCCTCTTCCCAGAATTCTCCTAGCCTGGCCGCCCTGCCTATACTTTCTGCCTGACTACTAGCCAATCAGCATTTTATTAAACTAGTATGAGTGACAGATATTTACAGTGTACAAGCACATTATCCCACAGCATTTCCCCTTTTTTTCTTTTCAAAATAAAAACCCTGAATCTAATCTCCTTTGCTTGGCTTTTTTCCTGACCATTATCCTTAACAACTTGTAACCAAAACTCTAAACAAAGACAAACATCCACAATCCATTTTGGGGGAATGTGGGCATTAAATAAATTTTGCCTTTAGTGTTTTATCTAAGGTAACATTGCCAATGTCATCTAAATTTTCCCATAGGCTATTATTTAAGATCCTATAATTTTACATTTTACCTGCAAATCTGTGACTCATTTTGAGATAATTTTGTTTAAGCTCTGTGTGTAAACTCATTCTGTTGCACGCGTATTTTGGATGTGCTGTGTACTGTTTGCTGAAAATGCTGCCTTTCTTACATTATATTGTCTTTATTGCTTCATCAAAGATTATTTGACTATATTAATATGTTTCTATTTCTGGTGTCTCTAGCCCATTAGTTGGCTGACTACTCTTACACTATACCTTACCACCTTGATTACTGTAATTTTATAGTATGTCTTAAAGTTGGATGATGTCAGCCTTCCAGCATGTTCTCCTCCATTAATAGTTTGTTCATTATTCTGGACCATTTGTCTTTCCTAAATCAGTTTTGGAATCAAGCCAGGCATGGTGGTACACACTTGGGAGGTGGAAGCAGGAAGATCAAGGCTAGCCTTGGCTGCATAAGGCATTTAAGGACAACCTAAGCTACACGACACCCTATCTCAAAAATAAAATAAATAATAAAAAAAAAGAGTTAGAATCAGTTTGTCACTATCATCCAAACAACTTCTGATTGGTGTTCTTTTGAACACATTGGGCAGCATCTACAATAAGTCTTTGTTATTTTTTTTTCTAGGATTGAGCATCTGGCGTGCTGGACAGATGCTGTCCCTGAGCTGCCATTCCCAGTTTAAGTCTTCCTACCCAGGAACACAAAATCTCCCTCCTAGGATCTTGCTGTAATTGCTTACTTCTTGGGGCAGATCTTTTTCAGCCCTCTCGAATGCTGCACCTAAGTAATTATGGCATCTGCCAACACAGACAGTTCGGTTTCTCCCTTCTCAATCTCAATACCTTCCACTTCCTTTTACTTTTTTCTTTCATTCGCTAGGACTTAACAGTATAGTGTTGAAAGCCCACCATTAAGAGGTTAGAGAGATGGCCCGGCTATGAAGAACCCTGACTGCTCTCCCACAGGACCTGGGCTGAGCTCCCAGAGCCCATGTGGGGACTGGCCATTATCTGTAACTCCTGTTCCAGGGCATCTGACACCCCCCTCTGGCTCTGAAAGCACCGTATGCAACGGGGACATAGATGAAAGAAAGAAAGAAAGAAAGAAAGAAAGAAAGAAAGAAAGAAAGAAAGAAAGAAAGCTTTTTTCTTCCCTGAAATATGATTATGCCCTGTATCACCAACCCTTCAATGAAGCTTTAAAAAATAGCTATTCGGGCTGGAGAGATGGCTCAGAGGTTAAGAGCATTGCTTGCTCTTCCAAAGGTCCTGAGTTCAATTCCCAGCAACCACATGGTGGCTCACAACCATCTGTAATGGGGTCTGGTGCTCTCTTCTGGCCTGCAGGCATATGCTCAGACAGAATATTGTATACATAATAAATAAATATTAAATAAATAAATAATAGCTATTCACTTTCTTTTTAAAAAATATTTATTTATTTATTATGTAGACAGTGCTCTGTCTCCATGTATCCCTGCAGGCCAGAAGACAGCACCAGATCTCATTACAGATGGTTGTGAGCCACCATGTGGTTGCTGGAAATTTAACTCAGGTCCTCTGGAAGAATAGTCAAAGCTCTTAACCACTGAGCCATCTCTCCAGCCCTACTTTCTTATTTTGCATATGTATGTGGCATGGGTGTGGAAGTCAGAAGACAGCTCTCAAGAGTTGGTTTTCTCCTACTGCTCAATGGGTCTTAGGGATCAAATTCAAGTCACATCATCAAGCTTGGTGGCAGTTGCCTTTACCCCCGAGCCATCTCAGTTGCCCTCAGCAAAGTTTTAAAACAATGATAGATTTGTTGTTGTTTTTTTTTTCTCAGTTACAGTTGACAAATATTTTTTTCTTGCTAATTTATTATGGAAAGTTGAAGAAACACACTCCAGGCTAAATACCCGAGAATGACTTCCAACCAAAACCCTGTAGAACTGGCCGACAAGCAAGTGATAGTGTTTGCCACCAACCAGGAGCTTCAGAACTGCCAACCTTGAGCCACAGCTCCTGATCCCAGAATACCATTGCCTCTGCCTCCCTCGGCACCAACAAAACAGGTGATTCCCTGCCTCCTTCTCCCTCCACAAGGGGAACAGAAACACAAATAGAAGCATAGCTTCGAGAGTTCTGAGAAAGCTGGGCTCTGCAGTCCAAGGAGCCAACTACAAAGGCTTTGGGGTGGGTTTTAAACAGCCCAGTCTAAAGCAACCTACCAGGTGCCACGTCTGGAAACGTGCCCGATCTCATTTCATTCCTACAAGAACGCAAGGAGGAAAAGACTATAATTATCTCTCACTGACAGATGAGGACACAATGGGGTGATGGTTTGGACTTTATGGTGCTTTGGGAAGGTAAAAGAAACCTGTTCTTCCACTCTTGGGGAGAAGAAAAGACAGCTACCTGGAGAAGCTGAGGAGGAAAACTGGAGCCCACAAGAAGGAAAAATCATTTCCCTGGGTGACCGGGGACAAAGGAACGAATTAGAGGACTCCCGGGTGTGCACTTCACACAGATTCCAAGAGTCCCTGCTTCCTTCATCAAGCCATACTGCCCCAAATGGAAAGAACCACGATGAACACACACTCAACGCTGTCTGAAGGATCCTTCCGGGCTTATATCCGCCCTACCCCTTTGCGTCCATAACACAGGACACAGAGCAACAAGTTGAAAGTTGTCAGGGAAGGCTGCTGGGGGAAGCGAGTTCGCAGCAGGTTTTAGAATGGAGACGGACTGTTGACTTGTGCATGGCTGGCAGACCAAAGAGGGTTTCAGATGAAAGAATTCACGGGCCCTCATGCCAAGACCCAACCAAAGGGTGCCCAACACTGGAGTACTTCAAAGCGGTGCCCTTGACAGAGGATAAAGGAGGCGAGTCGGTGTTTGGGAGAAAACAAACAAACTGGCAGGGGAAGGAAATGGCTGCTGAACCGTCACGTGTAGCCCCTCGCACTAAAGCTTTATGACAGCTTCAGTTCAGAGCTAAGGAACTGGCTCAATGGATAAAACTGCTTGCTGGTGAACCCAGGGAAAGAAGGGTGCAGAAGTGCCCCCTTTGAAATCGCAGGACTCCCACAGCAATGTGTAGGTGAAGACAGGAGAATCCCCACCAGCTTGGACTTGAAGGCCAGCTGGTACAAAGTACAAAGACAAAAACAAAATGAGATTTTGTTTCCAGTAAGGTGGAGGGGGGGGGGGAGACTGACACTCTGGCTGTTCTCCAACGCGTGTGCATAAATGCATGAGCTCTCAAACGGGAGCAAAGGCAAAGACGAGAGAGAGAGAGAGAGAGAGAGAGAGAGAGAGAGAGAGAGAGAGAGAGAGAGGAACAAAACAAGGCAGTACACTAGAGCTGGAAAGATGGTAGTTAAGAGTGTTTCCTGCTCTTGCAGAGGACCAGAGTTCTGTTCCCAGCTCCCACATCCGGCAATGCACACCACACACCACTAGTAACTCCAGACTTGCCACCCTCATCTGCTCTCCTCAGGTACCTGCCTGCACACACAGTTATGCAAACACACTCATATACACATAAGTAAAAATAAATCTTTCTTTCTCTCTCTTTCTTAAAGAGTACAGCGTGTAATGAAGTTCTTTTCAGATCAGCATGAAAAGCTCAAAGAGCAGACCCTGGCAATGGTGGAACAAATGTAGGTGATTCTTAGGCCTGACTTGATTATCTAACCCCGAGAACTGTTCTGGATTCTTAGATCTCCTTCCTTGAGATCTGGCCCCAGTTCCTGTCTGACCCTGGAAGTTGGGGGTTCCTTTGCAGCATCACTCTTTCCTAGAGACATCCAGTAGAGTTAAATTATAATTATGGGGCTGTGTGTGGTTGTTTACACCTTTAACCCTGGCACTCGTTAGGCTGAGGCAGGATGACCACAAGTTCAAGGCCAGCCTGGGCAACTTAGTGATGGCTCATCTCAAAAATATAGAAAGTTCAAAAAGAACTGGGGCTGTAGCTTAGTAACAGAGCCCTTGCCTAGCATGGAATAGACCTGAATTCTATTCCTAGTACCATCTCACACACACACACACACACACACACACAGAGAGAGAGAGAGAGAGAGAGAGAGAGAGAGAGAATAGTTTTAAGATTTTTTTTTAGCAATCTGTAAAAACAGCATTGTTGTTGAAGCATGAAAAAAGCTGGAAAAGTTCAAACGTTGCATATATGCAAAGATGTGTAACACATAGTGAAATGCTTCTATAGAAAGTGTCCTCTGATGTCACAGAAAGCTCAGGTTCTTGCTAGAGTGACCAGAGCTCTCTCTTGCCCTTGCAGCTCCTCCCACAGGGGGCCAGAACAGCAAGGACAGATAGTTGTGGTTAAATTTTAACTTGTGTTTATTTTTCTACAACTGCTTGCTGTGTAATTTGGCCAGCCCACACTCAAGATCTTTTGGGAAGCCTGTGTATGACTTCTGAACCCGAACCTATGACCTTTGCACACACGCTAAGCATTTATAGAGTGGAAGAGAGCACTTTTTCTCCATCAGTGTTTTGAGTAAATGCCAATCCCCCCATCAAAAGAAAAATGATATTCTTTGATCCACACTCAAACTGGTAATGGTTCATCCTGATCAGCTGAGGGCTGTCAAGCAGATAATTGAATAAACCAATTAATTTCAGAGAGGACTGGGGCTTGTTTCTTCTTAATGCTGATTTTGATTTGTAAAGTCTATGTTTTATAATTTATTTTTATTTTATGAGCATTGATGTTTTGTCTGCATGTATATTTGCATGGAGGTGTCAGAGCCCCTGGAACTAGAGTTACTGATAGCTGTGAGCTGCCATGTGGGTGCTGGGGGTTGGATGTGGGTGCTCTGGAAGAGCAGCCAGTGCTCTTAACCACTGAGCTATCTCTCCAGCCTCCGAGTTTATTGTTTCTTAAGGCAGATTATCACTACGTTGCACTGGCTGGCCTGGAATTTATGGCATAAACCAGACTGGCCTCAGATTCATAGAAAACTGCCTGCTTTTGCCTTCCGAGCACTGGAAGGCATGTGTTACTATGCCCAGCTAGTTTTATTTATTTTTTTTATTTATTTAGGGTTTTTTGAGACATAATTTCTGTGTATCCCTGTCTGCTCTAAAACTCGTTTTGTAGACCAGACTAGCCTCGCGCTCAATCTGCCTGCCTCTGCCTCCCAAGTGCTGGGATTAGAGGTGCGTACCACCACAACTGCTTAAAGTTTTGTGGGCTTTTTTTGGGGGGGGGGTTGGAGAAGTTGGGATTTTGAGACAAGAGTTTCTCTGTGTAACAGCTCTGGCTGGCCTCAAACTCACAGAGATTCTCTGGTCTCTACCTCCCAAGTGCTGGGATTAAAGGAGTGCACCACCACCGCTGCCAGGCTTGTTGTTGGTGGTGGTGTTTTTAAACAGATGAAAAGAGAGATTTGAAAAGTGATTTCAGCAAATCTGTAGAATTTATCAAATGAGAAAACTGAGCTTTAAAAACCAGAAAAGAAATAATAAAAAGCCAGGCAGTAGTGGTGCACCCCTTTAATCCCAGCATTCGGGAGGCAGATGCAGGCGGATCTCTGAGTTCAAGATCAAGTTAGTGCCAGGACAGCATGGTCTACAAAAAGAGTTCCAAGATAGCCAGGGATACACTGAGAAACCCTGTCTCAAGAAAACAAGAAAAAAGAGAAAACTGAGCTTCAGGGACAATAAAGGTATTTGGAATCAATAAAAGAGCCATAAGGAAAATGTTTTATTCAACAACTCCTAAAGCATCTAAAGCTCTGTGCAGTTGTTGTCTTTGGCTTCTTTGGCTTCCTTTGTGATCTGGTGATCCAAGGACAATCTTTGAGCCTGGAGCTGGAAACCTGTGGACACTGACCCCTGCTTAGCATTTAGTCAGGGATATTTGAGAATCGCTGCTGCCCCCTGCTGGAAAGAAAACATTTCACAGACTCCAGAAGCTATGGCTGTGTGTGTGTGTGTGTGTGTGTGTGTGTGTGTGTGTGTGTGTGTGTGTGTGTGTGTTGTTTTAGACAAATTCTTGTGATTCTTGTGTAGTTCTGGATGGCCTCAAACTCACTTTGCAACCAAGAAATACCTTTAACTGCCCCCCACCTCTAGCAGGGTGGAGTCACAGGGTTTGCCGCCATGCCTGGTTTGTGTGGTTCTGGTGGTGGAACCCATGTACACTAGATACACACTCTGCTGACCCAGCTACAACCTCTGCTTGTAACGTATAAAAGTAGTCATTCCTGCCGGGCTGTGGTGGCGCACGCCTTTAATCCCAACACTCGGGAGGCAGAGGCAGGCGGATCTCTGTGAGTTCGAGACCAGCCTGGTCTACAGAGCTAGTTCCAGGACAGGCTCCAAAGCCACAGAGAAACCCTGTCTCGAAAAACAAAACACAAACAAAAAAAAAAGTAGTCATTCCTGAGGCTAAATTTTAAGTGCTGTGGAAAGACAAAAAAAAAAAAAAATACAAGCAACTCCTCCATATATAGATATAGATATATAGATGTACACATTCAATTTTCCTGTGCTAAATGTCATTAATAATTTTCTTTTTTTTTTTTAGCCAGGCAGCTGTGGCACACAACTTTATTCCCAGCACTCAGGAGGCAGAGGCAGGCAAATCTCTGTGGGTTCAAGGCAAGCCTAGTCTATAGAGTGAGTTCTAGAATGGCCAGAATTGTTACACAGAGAAACCCTATCTTTTCTTTCTCTCTTTTTTTGTACACGTGAATGTGAGGTATATGTGCACATATTTGCAGTGTGCTCACCTCTCCTATTTTTTTAAATATTTATTTATTTATTTATTTATTTATTTATTTATTATGTATACAATATTCTGTCTGTATGCCTGAAGGCCAGAAGAGGGCGCCAGACCTCTTTACAGATGGTTGTGAGCCACCATGTGGTTGCTGGGAATTGAACTCAGGACCTTTGGAAGAGCAGCCAATGCTCTTAACCACTGAGCCATCTCTCCAGCCCCTCCTATTTTCTTTTTTTTTAAAGAAAAGGTTTTTACATGTAACCCTGGATTGCCTCAAACTCTGCCATCCTCCTGCTTCATCCTCCCAAGTGCTGGCATTAAAGGCATGGGCTCCCACACCTAGCTCAATCTGATACTTTTCATGAAGAATGGGTCCAGTTGTTTAGTAATGCTGTCATTTCCAAACCCGCTGGGGTTTGAAAACAAATTGTCCCAGGGAGTTTCTATAGGTGCTCTTTGAACAACATTCTCATCTCCCAGATGGGGAAGGGGGCAGGAATCTGAACACTGCGGAGTGCCTCCATGATTCCGAAGCACAGAGAACACTGGCAACAGCCTCCCGCCCTCCCTGGTCTTGCTACACAGAAGCTCCTGGATCCTGATCTGCTGTCGTTACTCACTGGTGATTCTCCAGATGCTTATCAGGCGTCTGCACCGCACAAGACCCTGTGCTCCTCTTCCAGAGCAATGCTAGACCTGGGGGGGGGGGTGAATTTCAACATAGCCAAGGGTGGCGGTGCTGGGGGTGAGTTTGCTGGTGTGGGTGTTGGCAGCCAGCTGGGGCTCCGGGAGGGAGCCGTGTGTGGGTGAAACTCAGGAATCCTGTGGTACTGCAGTTACAGAAGATTTAAAGGTCCAGCCCAGGCCTTCATGAAGAACACCTGAGTCCGACAGACACCGAACCAGCACCAGCTCTAGGTCGTCTGAAGCAAGGGTTGTGGCTGGGGATGGGGCAAGGGACGGTCCCTCTGGGCCCTTCTACATCAGATAAGACATAGTGTAGATGAAACCCGGGTGGGAAATTCGCCGTAGACAGCAGATTGCAGTCATAAAAAGAGATGACAGATTCCACCGTCACTCATGACCCACCCAGATGTCACGTCCCCTGGGTTTTTTCCCTGGCATTTCCTGCCCCAAGTGGGTGTTGTTTCCATGTACTCCGTGGCACTTGAAATATAGCAACAAAAGGAAAAAAAAAAAAACTATTACTACCACGCCTGAGGCTTCTTGGGTGAGAGCGTCTGGCTGCTTTACTGTGTCTTCCCATTTGATCTCCACCTCACGGGGGTCCAGGGGAGTTAAATGACCAAAGACCCAAGAATTGTCTAGCCATGTGGTCTTCACATTTTTTTTTTGCTTGCAAACTCAATTAACTTTCAAATTTCTGAAGCCCTAGAAACAGGTCTACACACACGAGGGCTCTTAATTCCGAAAAGAAGGGGGCTTTGTGTGTTTTTTATATGTATATTGTATGTTGTGTGTGCCTGCATGAGTTGGTAGTTGGCTGGAGAGATGGCTCAGTGGTTAAGAGCACTGCCTGCTCTTCCAAAAGTCTTGAGTTCTATTCCCAGCAACCACGTGGTGGCTCACAACCATCTGTAATGAGATCTGGTTAGTCATCCTCATCAGCTTAGATCATGAAACCCAACATGGACAAGAACCTCCATATACAGGCTGCCCGTGCCTGCTTCAGCATTGTCAGGGCATACATTTCAAGTTCATTTTCACATGAGCTGATATGTATCACATGTGTTCAGGTATCTGCAGAGACCAGAAGAGAGCGGCAGGTGGCCTGGAACCGGACCTGCAGGCAGTTGGGACGCACCATGTCGGGGCTGGGAACTGAACACAGAACAATGTGTGTGTATGTTTTTGTTGTTGTTGTTGTTGTTGTTGTTTTGGGTTTTTTTTCTGGTTTTGCAAGACAGGGTTTCTCGGTGCAACAGCCCTCGCTGTCCTGGAACTAGCTCTTGTAGACCAGGCTGGCCCCAAACTCACAGAGATCCGCCTGCCTCTGCCTCCCGAGTGCTGGGATTAAAGGCATGTGCCACCACAGCCGGACACAGTGTATGTTCTTAAACTCTGAACTCTCCCCGCCCCAGAAGGGGATATTTATTTTAAAGAAGGGCAATGAGTTAGGTGCTCATAGAGGAATAGAGTGCATGGGATGTATGTTATGCCTTTCTCAGACATCGATTTTAGATGAGCTAAGAGATTATGCCTAGGGGCTGAAGCTGTAGCCCGGATGGTAATGCTGCTTGCCTAGCGTGTGCAAAGCCCCGGGGTTCCGTCCCCGGCATCGCAGGGAGCCAAAGCAGCGATTCATGCCTGTAATCCCAGCATCAAGGAGGTGGAGGCAGGAGGATCAGGAAATTCCTACCTATTCTTGGCCACATAGTGAGTGACTTGAGACAGACAGATCTCCGAGTTCAGTCCGGCCGACGTAGTGAGGTCCTGGTCATACATGGCTACATATTGAGACGTAGTGATAGGAGGTTGGGGTGGCGTTGGTGGTGAGACTGCGCCTGGTAAAAGCCCCTGCCACACACCCTGGGGACCTGGCGTTCAATCCCTAAGCCTCATGGTAGAAGGGGAGAAGAACGGACTCCACAGAGTTGCTCTGTGCTCTCCACACACACCATGGCACGCCGCGCATCATCCATTCTTTCTCCGTCATCAATGCCATCATCATCATCATCATCATCATCATCATCATCATCATCATCATTTTTTAAGACTGTTAAAGTTCAAACTTTATACTTTGAGGGCTATAAGGGCAGCAGCCAGTAAAGTGCTTGCTTGCCTTGCAAATATAAAGACTTGAATTAGCCGGGCGGTGGTGGCGCACGCCTTTAATCCCAGCACTTGGGAGGCAGAGGCAGGCGGATCTCTGTGAGTTCGAGACCAGCCTGGTCTACAAGAGCTAGTTCCAGGTCAGGCTCCAAAACTACAGAGAAACCCTGCCTCGAAGGAAAAAAAAAAAAAAGACTTGAATTAGATCCCCAAAACCCCTTGTAAAAATCTGGGAGATTTTTACAATACCAGTGCAGAGAAAGTAAAAGCAGGTGGATTTTTTGAGGCTCATAGCCTGGCCTAGTTGGTGAACTCCAGGCTAGTGAGAGATCCTTTGGGTTCCTGGAATTGTCCTCTGGCTTCCACATATACCCGAACTCACAGAGATCCACCTGCCTGTGCCTCCCGAGTGCTGGGATTAAAGGCGTGTGCCCCTACCACCCAGCAGCTCTAGTTTCTTATTGGCTGACTTACATCTTAATTTACCCCATCTCCATTAATCTGTGTATCGCCATGTGGCAGTGGTTTACGGGCAAAGTTTCAGCATGTCTTACTCTGGCAGCGGCTCCATGGCGTCCCTCTGACTCTGCCTTCTTCCTCCCAGCATTCAGTTCCATCGTCTCTGCTTACCTAAGCTCTGCCCTGCTATAGGTCCAGAGCAGTTTCTTTATTCATTAACTAAAAAAAGCAACACACAGACAGAAGGACCTCCCAACACCAAAGAAGAAAGAATGAAAGAAAAAAAAAAGCTACCTGCAATTGATACCTTCTGACAAGAGGAAAACCAGTTTTCTCCAATGAAGTCTTCTTTGGTATATTTACTGTAACATGAATAATAAAAATCAAGAGACAGATATTGGGATTCAAGCTGAAGATCGTAAAAACCAAAGCCACCAGCCACTGGCTCTTACCTCTACCTCAGACCAAAATGGGCAATCCTGCTTCTATGAATACTGAGATGGAGAGTGGGAGCTGTCTCCTCCTGTCTTACATTCCTCTCTAGTGCTGGGATTAAAGATGTGTACTCCACTGCCTGGTCTGTGTGGCTGGCTAATGTGGTTGCTTTGCACTCTGATCTTCAGGCAAGCTTTATTTATTAAAACACACAAATAATATACCACTATAATCTACCATAGTCCAGAGCAGGCCCCATGCCGTAGACAAGCAAACTCAATAGTAATTTTGTGAGCTTTTTATTTAATTTTTACTTTATTTGGACTTTTTTTTTTTTTGTCTTATTGGTCTTTGGCTTGGTTTATTTTGACTTTTGTTTTGTTTTTGTTTGTTTTTTGGTGGGGTGGTTTTGTTTTTGTTTCTTGGGATTTGTTTGTTTGTTTTTGAAATAAAAAGTGAGAAAACAAGAACATAAAGGTAAGATGGGAATGATAGGAGGAACTGAGGGAAAACATGATCAAAATATAATGTATGAAAAAAATTTAATAAAAAAAGTGTAAGGGAGGCTGAAGAGATGGCTCAGAGGTTAAGAGCACTGGCTGCTCTTCTAGAGGTCCTAGGTTCAATTACCAGCACCCACACGGTGACTTACAACCATCTATAATGAGATCTAGTGCCCTCTTCTGCCATGTAGACATACATGCAGGCAGAACATTGTCTACATAATAAGTAAACCTTAAAAAAAATAGAAATGCATGTGCTACCATACCTGACCGGTATTTATTTTATTCTTATTATCACTATTTAATTTTTGTAATTTTATTTTATTTTTATGTGTGTCAGTGTTTTGCCTATGTGTGTGCGTGTACACATATATATCATGTGTTTGCCTGATACTCTTGTAGGTGAGAAGAAGGTGTTGGAGCCCCTGGAACTGAAGTTACCAATGGTCATGAGATCATGAGGTCATGAGCCACCACGTGGGTGTTCTGGGAGTCGAACTCAGGTCCTCTGAAAGAGAAACAAGTGTTTCTAGCCACTGAGCCATGTATTTTATTTATTTTGTTTTTTTATATTTATTTATTATGTATACAATATTCTGTCTGTGTGTATGTCTGCAGGCCAGACCTCATTACAGATGGTTGTGAGCCACCATGTGGTTGCTGGG
>NC_022011.1:3817859-3820757 GCF_000317375.1 Microtus ochrogaster
TTTTTTTTTTTTTTTGAGACAGTCTTACTACATAGTTCAGGCTGACCTTGAACTTCTAGCATACCTCCTGTCCCTACTTACTAAGCAGAACTGTTGAGAGATGCTCAACAGTTAAAGAGCAAGGACTGCTCTTGCGAAGGACGCATTTTGCAGCTCACGACACCTGTAATTCCAGCTTCAGGGGAGCCCCACCCTCTGCTGACCTCCACAGACAGCCCTACTTACATGGAAAGCACACACACATAAATATAATTTTTTTTTAAAAAAAATTGTCTGTTTAAAAGATAAACTACAGAGTGATTGCTAAAAGATATTTTCTTTCTTTTTTAAAACTAACTTTAAGTGATTTACTTATCTTTATTTTATGGATGGTGTTTTGCCTGCAGTGTGAGGATGTTGGATCCGCTAGAGCTGGAGTTACAGACCAACGTGAGCTGCCATGTCGGTGCAGGGAGCTGAACCTGGTTAAGAGCTCTTAGTCCTCTAGATCCAAACCGAAGATGTTTTCAACACAACTGCATTCTCGCCACACTGCCCCAGGCTAGAATATGGAGAGAGACGCGTTGGATGGAGTAAATACTCAGGAAGTGAATTTGGCTTTGTTTTCCTTCTCCCATAATAACGAAAAGAAAGTGCTGCCTAAAATTATGTCTATCTCCCCACGGGCAATCTACAGTGAACATGTAAAACTTTTACTAGTGTATCTTTTTCCTTTGAGCTTGAACTAGAATCTTCACAGCAGCCTTTTTCCTAATTGTCCAAAACTGGCAACGATCTAAATGTCTATCAGCAGAAGAATGGAAGGGTGGATTGTGGACTTTCAAACAACAAAACACGATACTCAGCTATAAAAGGAACAGCGCGGATAGATCTCAGAGACAATGAACAAAAGAAGCCGGACAGAAGACTGCTCAGTGTGAGATTCTGTTTATATGAACTCCAAGAACATAGGAAACTCATCAAATCCCTTGGCATTTTGTCTTCAAACAGGTTTAAATTTAAAATCAGGCTTAGAGCGGGGAATGTGACTCACTGATAGAGATTACGCTTAGCATATTCAAGGTCCAGGGTTCTAATCCCGGGAACTAAAAATAAAGGCTACATAATGAGATTTTCTTCTCAAGATAATTAAATTAAATTTGAACTTAAAAATAGACCAAAGGTTTAAACCAAGTCATACCAAGTCAAGTCTTCTGAAGTCCTGGGAATCATGCATGCTGTGCAAGCCCTCGATTAACTGAGCTACAACCCAGACTTATTTGTTTGCTTGCTTGCTTGCTTATTTTGTGTGTGTGTGTGTGTGTGTGTGTGTGTTGCCTGCTAATATGAATAATAAATATTCAAAGGCATTCTATTTTATTACTTCATTTTCACAGTCTTGGGGATTAGACCTACAGCCTCCACCATCTTCTGCCCGGAACAGAACTAGTTAAAGTGCTACCGGTGAGCTACGGCCTCAGTCCTTTGTTGGTTTTCATGGTTTTCACTTATTTACTTATTTAACATTTTAAAGAAGATTTATTTATTTATTTTTATGGATGGAGAGACAGCCACGGGTGCTGGGAACTGAACCCTCAATATTTTTGTTTGTGAGCCTAGCCTTTAATGGCTGAGTCATTTCTACCATTCTTATTTATTAATTTTATGTGTATGTGTGGATATCTTATGTGTACCATGTGCACAAAGTCAGAAGAGGCCAGAAGAAGTGCTTGGCTGCCCTGGCAGTGGAGTGATAGGCATTTGTACAGATGGGGTGATGGAAAATGAGCCTGCCCCTCTGGAACAGCATCATCTGCTCTAACTGCTGGGCCATCTCTCCAGCCTCGCCTTTTCTTTCACCTTCTCTCCGCCCAGGCTCGAGTTGAACCCTCTTTATAGCCAGACAAGCCTGGAAGTTGAGATCCTTTTGCCTCAGCCTCAGCTGGGATAACAAGCATGAACCAATAGCCCATGATCCAGAAATATTCTATATAGTAAATATTTCTATTGTTCTATTCCTCTTCCTTTATATCTTTAGCATGAAATAATGGTTGGACACTTTATTCATCTTGTTATTTTAACAAGAATGCCTTTTTTTAAAAAAAATCACAGAATAAGATTCCTAAGTATGATACACACCATGATTTATTTAAAAATTCTTCTATCAAATCTTTTCGGTTGTGTTTTTTTTCTACATTATTAGTAATCACTAATGAAAAATCTGTAAGTTGTGATGCTCACTTACGACTCTTCCTCCAGGAATTATTTCTAAAGATGGAATATGTATGGTTTCACGGCAGCTTGTTCTTTTTCTGAATTCCTCTCTGGAAAGATTGTATTAATTGACATTCCCGCATTCAGAGGCTGAAAGTACCTATAGTACAGCGCCTTTCTTGACTGTGGATATTTTTTTTTTAAAAAAAAAACCTTGCTGGAGCTGGGTTACTGTGTCTCGAACCCAAGCACTTGAGAGGCAGAGGCAGAGGCAGGCAGATCTCTGTGAGTTCAAATACAGCCCGCTCTACAGAGAGAGTATCAAGCCTGCCAGGACTACATAGTAAGACACTTCTACAAAACAAAACAACATAAAGTAAAAGATACCTATATCAGCTTCAGGCTTACATATACACTGTGCACGCATGTGCACATGCACGTCCACACACAAAGAAACACATACACACAAGTACACATATACATACACAGGCAAAACCGAAAGAAAAAAAAAAGCAATGTTGTTAATTGTACTGGGATTGGGCAGTATCAGCAGGTATTAATTTATTTCTTGTTCACATCTTAATTACAGCTCTATAAATTGTCCGTTTGGTAGTTGGCCTCTCACCCAAAGTTTAAAATCTTACCCAAAGCCTGGCCGTGGTGGCGCACACCTTTAATCCCAGCACTCGGGAGGCAAAGGCAGGC
>NC_022011.1:3820857-3823756 GCF_000317375.1 Microtus ochrogaster
AAAAAAAAAAAAAAAAAAAATCTTACCCAAATCTGTAAAACAGAGAGATCTAGCCTGCCCCCTGCTGGAGAAGACTGGAGCTCCTGAAACTCCTGAGTCTTACTGTGTATTTGTGGTAGATAGACTGGTTCAACCACATAAAACTGGGATTTTCAAAAAATTAGAACAGCACCAGCTGCGTTCGACCATAACGCATAACCGTAAAGCAATAAACGAGAATCCTCAAGAAAGTGCACATTTCAGATTTAGCTGAGTGAGATGCTTCTTCCTTCCTTCCTTCCTTCCTTCCTTCCTTCCTTCCTTCCTTCCTTTCTTCCTTCCTTTCTTTCTTTCAGATGGTGTCTCACGGTAGTCCTTGCTGGCCTTGAACTCCAAGCCCTCCTGCCTTCATCTCCCAAGTGCTGGAATTACAGGGGCTTTTGTTTGTTTTCACCTGTTTCTGAGACAGGCTCTGACTAGGGAGACCTCAATCTTCTAAATCCTACTACCCCAAAAGGTGGGTTACAGGCATGTACCGTCATATCCGGCTGAGACCTGTGCGCTTTATATAAGTTGTATGGAGAAAAGGGAAAGGAAGGAAGGGAAGTTCTATTTTTACAGTGCTAGAGATAGAATTAACTTTTAAAAGGTATCCTTGGATCTCTGGGTACACACACATACACACACACAATATTTGTTGAACCCTTACAAGCTAAGCCCTGAGCTACAGGCACCAGAAATAGTAACTCAACTCATTTTAATATAATCCCCATGAGGTACCTACATTATATATGCTTGACCAAGGGGGAACAGACGCTCAAATCGGAAAGTAACTTGCTCAAGGTTTATACAGTAAGAAGCAAAATTGTCGGGATGGAAGCTGGATAATCTGTTCTTTTTAAGTAAGCAAGCAGGCTGGACTCACCAAGCAGCTTGGATTGCCACAGCTAGGACTGCTTCAGAGAGCGGCTCTGAAGTGGCTTCAAAGCTAGCCTGGCAACTTTGCAGGACCTGTCTTAGAATAGCTTTTTACTGGGGCCAGGGAGAACGCATGGTTGATAAAGTGCTTGCTCTGCAATCACGAGGACCTCAGTTTATTCCGAGAACAAACCCAAGTTAAAAAAAAATTTTTTTAATTAAAACAAAAAAATAAAGGCACTAGCCTTTAATCTCAGCACTAAGAGGCAAAGGCAGAGTTCCAGGCCCATCTGGTCCATATCATGAGTTCCAGGCCAAACAGGAATACATAGTGAGATTGTCTCAAACAAAGAAACCTTTTCTCTATTACACGGCTTTTCACAATTTGCAATTGTGAAATTGTCTAATAATATGCATGCACTTAATTTTCATAGTCTTCACGGTGTCCCGCGTACAACGCGCTTGGCGGGGCTACGTGGACTTCAATCCCCAGCAGGCATTGCGCCAAATACAACAGGAACTACGGAGGCCGAAAGGAGGGGGTACACCTTCCTCGGTCCTTTCCCTCCCAGAAGCCCGCGGGCGGCTTGGAACCCCCGTCGGTATCATGGCCGCGGGAGCCGGGACAGCGGGCTCTGCTTCCGGCCCGGGCGTTGTGCGTGACCCGATGGCGTCACAGCCAAGGAAACGGCCCAGTCGGGAGGGCGGGGAGGGCGCACGGCGATCAGGCACGATGGCGGGAGGAGGCGGGAGCAGCGACAGCGGCGGGCGGGCGGCAGGCCGGCGGGCATCGCGCAGTGGCGGGCGGGCTCGACGGGGGCGGCACGAGCCGGGTCTGGGAGGCGCGACGGAGCGGGGCGCGGGGGAAACGCGGCTGGAGGAGGCAGTCAACCGCTGGGTGCTCAAGTTCTACTTCCACGAGGCGCTGCGGGCCTTTCGGAGTAGCCGGTACGGGGACTTCAGGCAGATCCGGGACATCATGCAGGGTGAGGGCCGGCCCGGGGCCGCGCGGGGAGGAGGAGGGTCTGTGGGCACACTTTGGGGTCCGGGGCTCGCGGAGCCAACCATGTCTTCTTTCCCAGCGTTGCTTGTCAGGCCCTTGGGGAAGGAGCATACGGTGTCCCGGTTGCTGCGAGTTATGCAGTGCCTGTCGCGCATTGAAGAAGGGGAAAATTTAGGTATGGCTATTTTTTGTGTTCTTTTCTGGGCTCACTTACGTAGGGTTTTGTTATTTTCAAACTTAACATCCGGGACTGAAAGATTCCGGGTTAAAGTGCACTAGTGTTTCCACCGCAGAGGTCTTTTTCATTCAACGGTGGTTGAATTGTCTAGTTTCTCCAGTTAAGGTTCCTTGGCTGATTTTTATGTGTTTTTTGTTTTCTCCCACCTGTTATTGCATGCCCATTTTTGTTGCTAAAAGTAAGTTACATCCTTAAGGACACATCCTTACCCCCTTCCTTCCCGCGGTAGAGCGTGAACACTCCCCCCCCCCCCCCACACACACACCAGTTGAACTTGGCAGCTGCTTAACAAACTGTTTTCAGTGTTGGTCACTTGTATCTGAGAAATGTGTTATTCTGGATTTTAGAGGTAAATGTTTATGTTATAATTGAGCTGTGTTGAAAAGTATTGAGATAATGTTGGTTTGAAGCTGGGTGTGGTAGCGCAGGAACTAGCAGATCTCCGAGTTCAGGAGTTCCAGGACAACCAGGGCTACACAGAGAAAAACCCTGTCTCGAAAAACAAACAAGAATAGAATAGGTTGATTTGAATTTGGACCATATCACAAGCACATAAGCAAAATAAATGCAAGTCGTTTATTTATTTTTCTCAAAACGGGGTTTTCAGTGTTGCCCTGGGCTGTCCTGGAACTTGCTCTGTAGACCAGGCTGGCCTCAAATCCACAGAGATCCACCTGCCTCTGCCTCCTGAGCGCTGGGATTAAAGGCATGCGCCACCACTACCACCTGACATAATTGCAAGTCTTCCTGGGTTTTTTTTT
>NC_022011.1:3823856-3828585 GCF_000317375.1 Microtus ochrogaster
CAGGCAGGTCTCGAACTCACAGAGATCCGCCTGCCTCTGCCTCCCGAGTGCTGGGATTAAAGGCGTGCGCCACCACCGCCCGGCTGTCTTCCTGGGTTTTCATGGTCCTTTTATATTATTATTATTTAAAACCGGCTCTCTACATAGCCCTGTCAATTGCACTGTATATACCAGATTGGCCTCTGCCTCCTGAATACTAGAATTAAATGTCTGGTTTGCATGATCTTTTATATAAACAAGGGTCTTGCATGTCTTCATGCTTCCATAGGTAACTGTATATACTTTTTGAACGTGTTTGCTGCTCCTTAGGGAGGCACTTAAAGTGAAAACTATTGTTTTGTCCTAGACTGCTCCTTTGATATGGAGGCTGAGCTCACACCCCTGGAATCAGCTATCAATGTCCTGGAGATGATTAAAACAGAATTTACACTGACAGAAGCAGTGGTCGAATCCAGTAGAAAACTGGTCAAAAAGGCTGTAAGACACTGTTTTTAATGGTTTTTTTTTCCATCTAACAAAAATTGGGGGTTTTTGAGGCTACATTCTAGCAACTTTTCTGTGTTGGTAGAGGGAAGGCAGGGTGGGGGGTAACGTGTCATCTCTCTGCATGTCCTCTTCCTCACCTAGGCTTGGGAAGTACTCTGCTCTGGTTTGGTCTTCTGTGGCTTTGGCAGGAGGGACCATTGTACTGGGAATGGGATTGACGTTGAAGACTTCTGTTTTGGAAGTTATTGGAGCATTGAGAAGAGGCTCCAAGCATTTCTGGTCCTGAGTTTGGGCACCATTGTCTAGAACAAGCCGGAAATGGCTAGGGCCTCAGGAAATGTGACTGCTGAAAGAGGGACTTAAAGAATATTCTCTGCGATCAGACTAGAATCAAAGTCAGCTAGAGAAGAACAGCGCAGATGGTATTCCAGAACATCAAAACCGGCCACTGTCTAGGGATTTGAGGCTGTCACTTTGTTGGGTTCAGATGGCTTCAGGCAGCACTCTTAAAGCATGGCGGTGGGTTTTCTCCAGTAGCCAAGGCTGCAGCCACGGAAGCAGATGCATGGGTGGGGATGGAAGAACGGCAGCTCCATATTGCCTTGGTAAAGGAAAGTTAAGGGTAACAGAGGAAAAGAGAACTCCTAAAAAGGATGAGGTCTTAGAGGTGGAGGAGGAAGAAAGCCGTGTTTTACAAGGAAGACATTGACCGTGTACAGGGTACTCAAATATCCTGTTTGTAAAAAAGTCTAGTGTGTGTTGGGTACACATATCTGCTCAGTTAAGGACCTGGAGCAGAAACTGCTGGGTAGTTTTGCAAAGAATGCTTGAATAATTATTATTCAGTTCAAGGAAGAATAAGCCCATTATAGATTTTTACTATAGATAAGTCAGGTTTGTGTTGGGAGTAAAATGCCAGGAAAATCCTTAGCAATGGAGGAGAAACCCAAGGGTACATTGAGAATGGCTCAGGTTCTTCTGAATGGAAGAAATGTTACTAGTTCAGAGTTATCCGTTCAGTCCCTTTAGAAACAAGGACTGTAAGTTTGTCATCTGGTCTATCTTGCCGGGGAGTCTTTGAAGGCATGCATACATTACAATTTATTACTTAGGCATGGGTCTCTTCCTTTGTTTTTGTTTATTTGGGGGACTTTGTCTTGAGATAGGGTCTTAACTATATATAGAGTGGCCTCAGTCTCCATCTTCTTGCCTCAGCCTCCTGAGTGCTGGGAATACAGGCTTTATTTACCACCACAACCAGCTAAGTCATAAAGTTTATGTTTTAAAAATTTGTAACATCTGTCAGTGAGATCTAAACTCCCTGGGACTGGAGAGATGGTTCAGTGGTTTCAGTGATTGGCTGCGCCGGGCGGTGGTGGCGCACGCCTTTAATCCCAGTACTCAGGAGGCAGAGGCAGGCGGATCTCTGTGAGTTCGAGACCAGCCTGGTCTACAAGAGCTCCAAAACCACAGAGAAACCCTGACTTGAAAAACCAAAAAAAAAAAAAAAAAAAAAAAAGAACATTGGCTGCTCCTTCAAAGAACCCAAGTTCAGTTCCCACTGCTGGCATAGCAGCTGGTAACTATAGCTCCAGTCCCAGGCCCTCTGGAGCATCAGGCATCCTGTAGTGCTCAGAGAGTGTGCAGACCACATACCACCCATATACCTAGAATGGAATAACAATGACAGCCTTAGCTGTCCTAGAACTAGCTCTGTGACCAAGCTGGTCTCGAGCTCAGATCTGCCTGCCTCTGCTTCTTGAGTGTTGCGATTAAAGGCATACACCACCACCACTAGGTAAATTTTTTTTTTTAATCTAATCTCAGCCAGGCGGTGGTGGCACATGCCTTTAATCCCAGCAGGAGGATCTCTATGAGTTCAAGGCCAACCTGGGCTACAAGAGCTAGTTCCAGGACAGGCTCCAAAGCTACAGAGAAACCCTGTCTCGGGGGGGAATCTAAAACTCCTTTAAAGTAGTCAGCCATTTTCTTCTGTCGACTTCCATGTGCTTTTTGGCCTACCAGGTTATGTCTTATACTTATTATATGGTTTACAGGGGATGAGGGGGAGGCAGTCTCACTGTGTAGCTCAGGCTGGCCTGGAACTTATTACACTCTTACCCTCTTGCCTTTGCCTCCTGAGTCCTGAGATTACAAGCATACACCACCATGCCTGGCTGCCCTCTGGTGTTTTTCTTGTGTTGTTGTTTTCATTAAACTCTTGTTATACCTTTTGAAGTTTGTACTGTGTGCACACCTTCAGAAGCTACAATTATTGAACATGTGCTAGGCAAGCACTCTATACTACAGAACTGCATTCCCTGACCTTACTGTGTTTGTTACTTTGATATAACAAATTACTCTAAGACTTAGCAGCTTAAAACAGTGACTAGTAGCCTTGAGTTTCCAAAGGTCTGGAAGCTAGTGGCATACTGAGTGGTTCCAGCCCAGGATGACCTGAATAAGGTTATAGTCATCAGCTGGAGTTGCTGGTGGTGTGTCTTAGTGGTAGTCTGTGTGTCTGTCTAGCCTGTGAGAGGCCCTGGATTCAATCCTTGACACTGCAAAAATAAATAAACACAATTGCAGTCATTTCAAGACTCAGCTACTGCTGGGATTGGTGATACTTACTTGAAATTCCTGTACTCAGGAGGCTAAGGTGGAAGGATCTTGACTTGCAAGCAAGCCTCAGCTACTAAGATCCTGTCTCGGGTCTGAGAAATCGGCTCAGGACTCGCACTCTAAACCAGCTGTGGGATAGTGTGTGCATGGGTCCGTTCAGGAGGTCAGGATCACCGAGGGCTGCTTGAGAGCCTTGGTCACAGCTACTTTGATCTCCTGGTTACTAAACGACACTTTCTGGTTCTCTCATTTAGTGTCCTAGAGTCTTTTAATGGTCATCTTATAAAATACTATGGGCTGCCTAGATTCCTTTAAGCTTTGGAAAATGTTCTAATAACTTACTATTTTTTGTTTTTGAGACAGGATCTCACTGTGTAGCCTTGGCTGACCTAAAACTTGCTATGTAAACCAGGCTGGTCTGGAACTGAGGAGGCCTCCTGCTTCTGCCTCCCAAGCACTGAAATTAAAGACACTCAAAATTATACTGGGCAAAGCGTATTAAAATAGGGTCTGGCAGTTAAGTATTTGATATATGAGTTTGAAGATTGGAATCGAGTCCCCCAGTGTAAATGCTGGAAGGGCAGGTGGCACTGTCACCCAGCCTCAGAAGGGGAAGATGGGATCTTGAGGACAAACTGGCTGGGGAGACTAAGAGGGTCTGAGAGCTCTGGGTTTGATTGTGTGACCCTGCCACAGTAAGATGGAAGGAGGATTGTTGGTAATTCAAAGTGAAAAAGTTTAATCAAGTAAATTAAGTTAGAGCTTCAGTTCATGTTCAGATATTTCTGGAGGTCTCCGAAAGTCTTTCAGAAGACCCGGGAGGCCAGAACTCCTTTTGTAACAACACCCAGAGGCTATTTTGAATGTTTGAGTGTGGTGGCATTTGTAGTGAGGGCGCAGCATGACGAGTGAAGTGCTAGTGCTTTGGTGAATTACACTAGTAACTGTTTTATTAATTAGTATGTCTGTGTGTGTGCATGATTTGTAGGGTGATCTGAGCATAACTTCATGAAGAAATTCTCTCATTCCACTTTTACATGGGGTTAGGAATTGAACTAAGGTCTTCAGGCTTATACAGCAAACTTTTTTACCCACTGAACCAGCCATTTTGATTGCCAAGATCAATGGATTTTTAATGTGACTAAGAAGAGTTTGAGCCAGGCACGGTAGTGTGTGTATTTAATCCCAGCACTAAGGTGACAGAAGCAAGTGATCTTCTCTACATGGTGAGACCATGTCTGGGAAGGTGGGGAGAGGTAGATTTGCTTGTTTTGCTTGTTGGGCACAGTAGATAAGCGCACTGACTTCTCTTCCAAGGTCTCCTAGTTCTATTCCTAGTATCCACATGGTGCCTGACAGCATGCTGTAAGTCCTGTCCCAGGGGAATCTGATGCCCCCTTCTGGCCTCCTCGGACATTGCACACACCTGGTGCACAGACATCCATGCAGGCAAAACACCCATACACACAAAAATAGGTTTTTTTCTCTGTGAGTTTGAGACTAGCCTGGTCTACAGAGCTAGTTCCAGGACAGGCTCCAAAGCCACAGAGAAACCCTGTCTCGAAAAACCCAAAAAAAAAAAAAAATAGGTTTTTTGAGGGTTATTTTCCTTCCTTCCTTC
>NC_022011.1:3828687-3872026 GCF_000317375.1 Microtus ochrogaster
AACTAGCTCTTGTACACCACGCTGGCCTCAAACTCCCAGAGATCTGCCTGCTTCTGCCTCCCTAGTGCTGGGGTTAGAGGCATGCACCGCCACCACCTGGCTCTTTGAGGGTTATTTTTAAGACCAGGTTTCACTATGTAGCCTTGACTATCCTAGAACTTATTTTGTAGACCAGGCTGGCCTCAACTAAAAGATCTGCCTGCTTCTGTTTCCCAAGTTCTGGGATTAAAGGCGTGCGCCACCATCGCCCGGCTGTTTTGTTTTTTTAATGAGAGTTTGCTTGTTAATGTTTGTGGGAGCAGGACTAATGAGGGCCTGTAGAAAATCCAGACTGGTTAGGAGACTGGAACAAGTTCAAGGTCAGCCGGTAAATGTAATCAGATCTTATTTTTTACAAAAAGAGGGAGCGAGAAATGGCTCAGCAGGTAAGAGCACGTCCTGCCAAGCCTGAGACCCAGCCTCACATGGTAGCAGGAGAGAAACAACTAGCACATGTTTTCCTCTGACCTTTGTGTCAGTGGGATAGCTCCGCCATTGCCAGGCCCTCGATTCAGTTCCCAGTACTACCACCCAAGAAAGAGTTTGAAGTCAAAGAAGAACAGCAGTTTCTGAGGAGCCTGGTAAACACGTGTCCCTTCACCCCGGGCAGAGGTGGTGCACACCTGTAGTCCCAGCACTCCGGAGGCCAGGCAGCCTGCAGGCTGAGTTCCACAACAGCCAGGGCTACACAGTTGAAACCCTGTCTTGGAAAAAAACAAGCTCATTTTTTCCATTGGGTATGAAGCCACACAGACTTCTAATTCCAGCAATCAGAAGGTGGAGGCAGGAGGATTGACAAACTGACATAAGTTCAGGGCCAGGCTAGTCCTACATAGTGAGTGTCAGACATAGACTCTTTCTGGGGGGAGGGGGTAAGAGGTAGGAAAGAGAAAATCCTATTATTGGTTTATATTGAGCCACAGTGGTCTTCCCTTCCCCCATTTTTTTTTTGTTTTGTTTCTTATTTTTTTCTTTTTTTACTATTTGTTTATTTTTGGTTTTTCGGCACAGGGTTTCTCTGTGTAGCCCTGGCTACTCTAGAACTGCTCTGTAGACCAGGTTGACCTCCAGCTCACAGAGATCCACCTGCCTCTGCCTCCCAAGTGCTGGGATTAAAGGTGTGTGCCACCATGCCTGGCAGTTTCTTTTTATGACTGAAAAGGGTTAATTATTGGGCCAACAAGATGGCTGAGCGAGCGAGCGAGGGTGCTTGCTGCCAAACCTGAGTTCATCCTCAAAGCCCACATAGGGGAAGGAGACAATGTATTCCTGCACGTTGTCCTTGGACTTCCACATGTGAGCTAAGGGATGCATGAACACCTGCATTTTAAAATAAATGTGATTTTAGAGGTTATTTATTGCTTTCTAAATTGATTTGTTGATTGTAAATCTTATGTTCAGGAATGCTGGTGTGTTAGACACATTCATAGACCTTTAATTCTTTGTTTTGCTTGCTTTTTCTTTTGACATAGTGTCTGTAGCTGGAATTCTTGGTAATCTTCCTTCCTCCTTAGTGCTGGAATTATAACTGTGAGCCACCATGCTCCACTAGAAACTTAATTTTTTTAAAGGCAGTCTACCTGTATAGCTGTCTCTGGCTTAAATTTTACTTTGTAGACAGTCGGTTTTGTTTTTTAAATAATTTGCTTATTTTTATTTTATGTTGGCATTTTGCCTACATGTATGTCTATGTGAGGATTTCAGATCTTGAAGTTACAGACAATTGTTAGCTACCATATGGGTGTTGGGAATTGAACCCAGGTCCTCTGGGAGAGCAGTCAGTTTTCTTAACTGCTAGCTCTGAAATGTATTTTATTTTTATGTGTTTGAGTGTTTTGCTTGCTTGTGTGTCTGTGGACCATGTTCATGCCTGGTGCCCACCAAGGTCAGAAGAACATCGAATCCCCTGGACCTGGAGTTATAGCTGTGAGCTGCAATGTAGATGCTGGGAATTGAACCTAGGGCTTCTACAAGAACAAGTGTTCTTAACCACTGAGCCAGCTTCTAGCCCTGTGATTTGGTAAAGTTTTAAACAATAAAACTATATTATCTTCTTTTTGTTTTCTTTTGAGATAAAACAAGGCTCTTTGTTGAGCTTGATTCGTAGCTAATAAGTAGCTGAAAGATGACCCTTGAACTACTGATTCTCCTGCCTCCACCTCCCAATTGGCTAATGCATGTTTTTGATGTTTTACTATGTGGGGACTGGAAAGATGACTCAGTGGTTAGGAAAACTTACAGCTCCTGCAGAGGATCTGGGTTTGGTTCCCCGCACCAGTGCTCACAAATTCACCAATGTCCACATGCATGTAACTAAAAATTACTTTTTTCAATTTACAAGGGACTGAGACTAAAGCTCATTTTTATAGTTGGTATAAGCCCTAGGTTCAGTGTCCAGTGCCACCAAAGCAGACAACCCTGCCTGTTCTGAGGAGCCAGTTAGATGACCTGACCAAGCTTATAAATAGCTCCAGAAATTCTGCTTTACTTTAAAACATGGATATGATACATTTATACAGTTAAGTACTACAGAATCACCTCAGCCTTTTGGCTAAGATCAGGTCACTGTTCTCAACAGTATCTGATACATTCTCCTTTATCCAAGAACATTATGTAAGTGGATTTTTGGAGCTGGAAGATAGCGTAGGAGCTTCCTCTATTCCCTCCATACATCAGCCCGGTATTGTACCTCCAGGAACTATGGACTCCTATGGGGATATTAAAAGATGTTAGAGAGGATTCGGATAACTGAAACAGTTCCCACTGCTGACGGAATGCTAAGTGGTCCACCTACTCTACCTTAACAGTTTGCTGCTTACCCCATGAAACAGGATTTGCTCTGTGGAGCCTGCTCTTGCGTATTTACCTCAGAGTTGAAGAGATGTTCACATAAAAACCTGTGTTTTTCCATCTCTGTTCATAATGACCAAAAACTGAGCTATCCAAATGTTGTTGCATACATAATGGATAACAATGCTATATCCTAAACTATACAGCAGCAAGAAACTGAACTGCTGACAGCCAGCAACTCGGGTGGACTTGAGGGCACTGTGTTGAGTAAAGGAAACGTCCTTAATACATCTGGTGCTGGAGCTCAGTCTGCTAGTGAATGCCTGTAACCCCAGCTCTTGAGAGGCTGAGGCAGGAGGATTAAGTTTTATGTGATAATACCCAGTCTGAAAAGAGCAAGTCATGCCCTTTACTCCTGTAATATTGCAAAGATAGAGTAGCAAAAAGAACAGTTTTTAAAAGGGGGTATGGGAGTATTGCTTTTATATTTTGTGGTTATAGAAGTCTGGGCTTGTTAGTATTTGTTGCTTTATGCCCCAAACAGTTTTGCTGTGTTCAAGTTAAATGCAGTTAAACCTAATAGAACTGATATGGCTTTATAAAAACTAAAAGCTGTGTTGTTTTAAGAAAGTTAGTATAATAGTATTTATTCTGAAAATGGTGTGTAAATAAACATGGTCATCTGAAAAGACGGTGCTGCGGGAGCTCCTTCAGCCTTTAAGATACTGGCCTACATCATGCATTATAAATGCACACGAAAGCATGTGTGGGCCTCTTGGCTGCTGGATTCAGTTCCAGTTCCCAGCACACGCAAAGCGTGAATTGCTACTCTTTCTGTGAGTTTATACCCAGATAAATAAACCTTTGTTAAACTCCATTCCAGGCTATTGTTGAGCTCTTTTGTACACCAACAGATGGTTAATTTTGCATCTTCCAAGAATTTATAGACATGCCTGCTTGTTCAAAAGCATTTGACACCAGTTTCATCTGCCCTGGGTTGTTGTATTCCTTAGCATGTTAAGAGTCCCCTTTCTTTCACTGTGTGTATGTTCTCTCGGGGTTTCTTTACAGAAACCTATTCCTCTGTGGCTGATAAGAACATCTGGTCCTACCTGACTCTTGATCGTTTTCAAATCTGCCATTGTGGGTGAGCTGTCAGTCTCAGGAATTCCCTGCACACTCTAGCTAGAGTAACTAGCTGGCATTTATGGTGTAAGAGGCTTAGTCCCATTCCACAGAATTGGCCTCAGCCCTTTTCTAACTAGAACCAGCTGAATGCTGTAGTCAGCACAGCGTTTGTCCATTTTCCCATATTATATCCTCTCTCACCAAGATTGGAATCAATTGTTCTATGCTCCTGAAATTCCGAGCCTCTGGAATGGAAGGCCTCCTGACTTTCCTTAGCTAGTCCAGCTCAGTTTGGTTAAGTGTCTGTAACCCAAGAGGTCCAATTTGGCTCTCTTGGGCATTAAAAACAGGAAAAACTACACTTGTGATTGCTCTTAGTGCTTGAGCGGTAATGTTGGCTTTTAAGTACAGGAATTTGATGCAATGTGAAGGTTAGCTTTTCGATAAGAGTATGTTTTGATATTTGATATTTTAATGACATCTGTCATTACAAAACTTTTAAGTTTTTCTCCCTTTTATAGGCTGTCATTATTTGTATCAAAAACAAAGAATTTGAAAAGGCTTCAAAAATTTTGAAAAAATACATGTCCAAGGACCCTACAACTCAGGTAAATTTGATATATTTTTATTTCTGTGACTTAATCCATCTCACTGCCTTTTGTGGAGCAGTAAGAAAGGGTTCTTTGTAAGACTGTCACTTATCCCAGGTGCGGTAGGACACACCGTTAACTCTAGCACTTGGGGAGGCAGATGCGGGCCAATCTTTGCAAGGCCAGCCTAGTCTATATAGTGCGTCCAGGCTAGCTAGAACTAGAGTAGACTTTGTATCCAAAAAAAAATCACCTAAGTGTTCGCCTTTAAATACCCAACATCTTTTCTGTGATCACAACTTCTGAGCCTTAGGCAAGAGGATTGCAACTTGGGGGCCTGCCTTGGGCTATGTAGAGGTGTAAGGCCCACCTAAGACACAGTGAGACTGCCTTAAAAACGTCCCATGTCTTTTTATTTCTAAAGTAACAGACTCTGGCTTCAGTGTCCAAGACAGGCTTTTCAGACCACTTGTTTTTCCTGTTCTGTCAGTTTTGTGATAGAACATTTAAGTAATCAGTACCAGATACTTAACAAAAAGTATGGCACTTGTAGCTCTGTCTATATGAATGTTAGCCCTGTGAACTTTGGAGGCTACTTTGGAAAAGACTCAGTAACTCCATTTCCTGTTAAAAGTGTGGAAGACATTTTGAAGTACAGCCTCAGTTGAGTTCTCTATCCCCAGCCTGTATTATTTTATAAACTTAGTTTTAGGCTGGGGATATTCTTAATATTAGGCACTTACCTAACATGCCGAGTTTGAGCCCTGGCACCAAACATGCTCACAACCACTTTATCTTTTCTGTTGTTGTTTTGAAGCAGAGCCTCTGTGTAGCTGTGGCAGTTGTTGAACTAACTATGTAGACCTGACTGGCCTCAAACTAACAGATCTTTGCCTGCCTCTGTCTCCCACATGATAGGAATAAAGGCCTAGCATGTACCACTATGCACCACCATGCCTAGCCAAAGCCTCTTTATCTTTGAAGAGCTAATGTGTAATAGTACAAAATTCAAAAACAATATTTTAAGGGCCTGTTAAGTCAGTAAAAGTGTTTGGCAACCTGAGTTCCATCCCCAAGACCCAGCACCTGCAAGTTGTCCTATGACCGTCATCCTTGTGAAGCTACACAAAGACACATGCGCACAGGCAGTCACACACACAAGTGAAAATGAAGTGGGGATAATAAAAGTTAAGTGACAATCCCCTTGTCTTTGCCCTTCACCTACTCTCAGAGGCAGCCTTCTTACCGTTTCAGAGATACTACTGTCTACGGGCAAGTCTTGTCTGTGTACACATGAGCACATTTTCCTCCTCTGTCTGTCGATGGGACATGGCAGGCTCTTCACACTGACACACTGTTCTGAACACTTACCCCCTTTTTTTCCTCTTAATGTAGCAAAGGATTTTCTTTTGCTTTTTTCTCCCTTTTTTTAAAGATTTGTTTAGTGTGTGTGTGTGTGAGAGAGAGAGAGAGAGAGAGAGAGAGAGAGAGAGAGAGAGAGAGAGAGTGCTCTATTTGCATAGATAACTTGATGTCAGAAGAGGGCATTAGAACCCACCATGTGGGTGCTAGGAATTGAACTCAGGATCTCTGGAAGAGCAGCCAGTGCTCTTAACTGCTGAGCCATCTCTCCAGCCCATGATTTTTTATTAACATAAAATGGAGCTTCTTTGTCCCTCTTTGTGACTAGCCACATAGTAACTCATTGACTGTTGCTGAACCATGATTTCATCAGCCGATCCTTTGAGTTGTCTGACAGTATTGCAGATGTGTTGGTGATATTCTGTCTCAGCTCAGCCCTGATGTTGTCCTGTTCTCTTCCTTTCTCCTGTTGCAAACGTCAATCTTTCGTGTAGAAGCTAAGAACTGATCTCCTGAACATTATCCGAGAAAAAAACTTGGCCCACCCTGTTATCCAGAACTTTTCCTATGAGACCTTCCAGCAGAAGATGTTGCGTTTCCTGGAGAGCCACCTGGATGACACAGAGCCCTACCTCCTCACGGTGTGCCTTGGCCTCTCTTCTCTTCCCATAACCATGTTTTGGCGTGAAAAGAATGGTGTGACATTGACTGGGTTATATGCACTACCTTTCTTTTTTTCTTTTTTTTTAAGATTTATTTATTATGTATACAGTATTGTTAGTATCCTGCATCTATGCCTGCAGGCCAGAAGAGGGCACCAAATCCCTTCATAGATGGTAGTGAGCCACCATGTGGTTGCTGGGAATTGAACTCAGGACCTTTGGAAGAGCAAGCAGTGCTCTTAACCACTGAGCCATCTCTCCAGCCCCTTGCACTACCTTTCTTAAGTGCCTGTGAAATCCCTAAGATGAGTTCCTGGCTGTGGCAGACAGAACATACCTGGTTTCTCTCTCCTTGCATCTTAGACTCTTACGTGTGACTAATCTTGTAGCTGAAGTAGAGCATTCTCTTACAGTCCTGGTTTCCACAGGCAGTGGAATCTGAGCTGAAAGGTAGACGTGGAGTGATGGGAGTTGGTAGATGGGGGCGTGAGGTTGGGGGAGGAGAGACTAGAAGTATGATACCATACAAAGGAACCATAGAGACCAGATGGTGTCAGGTCCCCTGGGACTGCTGGAGTTACTGATTGTTATTGAGCCACCATGTGGGTGCTGAGAATCAAACTGGGTCCTCTACAAGAGTATCCAGTGCTCTTGACTGCTGAGCTGTTCTCTAGCCTACCCCCGCCCCTTTTGAGATAGGGTCTCACTGTGGTAGCCTGGGAAAGTGTAGACCAGGCTGGCATCACACTGTCGAACTATCTCTGCCTCCTAGTGCAAGGATTAAAGGTATGGGCCACAGTGCTCCACTGGCCTTATGCAATAATCCTTTAGTTGGACTTGAGATTGCGTGGTGAGGCCCAATCACCAGTCTGTACAGTAAGGCAGAAAGAACATGAGTTTTGAGGCTAGCCTAGACTACACAGCCAGTCCTTATCCAAAGAACCTAATGGATGGAGATGTAGTTTAATACTAAAACACTTGATCTAGTATGTTTGGTCCCCACCCCAGCACCACCAAAAAAGAAAGAGTAAAGTTAGGGAACCAGGTTTGGGTTTGTTTTTTTGTGTTTTATTTTGTTTTGTTTTTAAGATTTATGTATATATGTATTATGTATGCAATGTTCTGTCTGCATGCATGCCTGCAGGCCAGAAAAGGGCACCAAATCTCATTACAGATGGTTGTGAGCCACCACGTGGTTGTTGGGAATTAAACTCAAGAACTTTGGAAGATCAGTCAGTGTTCTTAACCACTGAGTCATCTCTCCAGCCCCCAGGATTTTGATAATATTAAAAATAGCCTGTGATTGGCTGCGGGTGGTGGCGCTCACCTTTAATCCCAGCTTGGAAGACTGAGGCAGTCAGAGTTTGAGGCCAACCTTATCTACAAGAGCTAGTTCCAGGACAGGCCCCAAAGCTTTTGAGAAACCCTGTCTCAAAAAAACAAACATAAGCCAGGCAGTGGTGGCGCACGCCTTTAATCCCAGCACTTGGGAGGCAGAGGCAGGCGGATCTCTGTGAGTTCAAGACCAGCCTGGTCTACAAGAGCTAGTTCCAGGACAGGCTCCAAAAACCACAGAGAAACCCTGTCTCGAAAAACCAAAAAAAACAAACAAACAAACAAACATAACAATAGTCTATCATAATGCAGGTTCTGAAGCCTCTATTAGGGTAGTGCAGTGAGGGATCCTATAAAGCCATTGGACAGGTCTTCGGTCACTTGTAAAGGTGGTATTTGGAGTAGCTAGCCAGGAAGCATCTGGATGCTGGAACTTTGGTCTAGGTGTATCTAAATACATTTTCATTTTGGGTATCTGAAAAATATTCTGCTGCTCCTTACATGAGGATAGAACTCATCTCTTAAGGCACCAAGTCACAGATGTACCTGAAATGAATGGAACAGTCTACACATAAGAGTAGGAGGGGCAGATGAGTAGAGTTAGGGCAAGAATGACCTGCCTAGGGTTTCCTGTGTAATATTAAGGATTTTCAAATAGTTGTCAGTACGACAAAACATTGGTGGGGATATAGTTAAACATTATATACACAAACTAAAAATCATTCCTATCTGTCAGTTATCCTAAGGTTTGAAAAAACCATTTGAACCAGGCATGGTGGCACACTTGGAAAACAAAGAGAAAAATCACAGTAAGTCCAAGGCAAACCTGGTCCGTCTGTCAAGTTTAGAGCATCCAGAACTGTATACTGAGACCCTGCCTTAAAGGGGGGGGGGACTGGAAAAATGGCTCAGTGGTTAAGAGCACGTGACTGCTCTTGCAAAGGACCCAAGTTAGGTCCCAAGCACCTACAAGGTAACAAGGTGGCTCACAACCACCTGCAACTCCAGTTCCAGACAGTGTGATGATAACCTCTTCTGACCTCCATGGGTGTGTGGTACATGAGAAAATAAAAAATATTTTTTAAGAAATAGGAGAAGAAATTTAACTTTTATACCTGACTCCTGAAGAGACTTGGAAACCGGGGATTAGATAGGACTAAGGTTGGAAGGTTCAGTCAATGCAAGAGAGTAAGAAAGTTCTCCTTCATGTAGCTTGCCATCTGTGGTGGGTCTGTTGTTGTTTTATGGTAAGGAAGAGAAAGTTGAAGGTTTTCCACGTCATGCTGTGCCCATCTGTGTCCTCTAACCACTGCCTGGGTTGGATTTGTAAATGGGTTGCTTTGTGTTGTGTATGTTCTTGGTGAAAGACTAGACACTAAATGAACTTCTCTGGCTTCCTCTTAATGACACCCTTCCTTTCCCAGATGGCCAAAAAGGCTTTGAAATCCGAATCTGCTGCTTCAAGTGCTGCAAAGGAGGAAAAGCAGCCAGTCCCAGAGGCAGTGGACAAGCCACTAAGAGAGCCTTCAAGGTGAGGATGTCCTTTCGTGATTGTGGGGAAAGCATTTAGCAAGGTCAGTTTCTCTTAGCAGACTTGATAACATCACCAGGTTATTGGCATACCATTGTGAGTGGTGACATACCATTGTGAGTGATGACATACCATTGTGAGTGATGACATACCATTGTGAGGACATGGCCTGGGAAAATGAAACTAGCCCTCTGGGGTCTCCTAGAGAAGATCCTGATTGGCACTTCCCCAAAGGTTCTGTTTTTACTTCTCTATCTCACCTATAACTTGTGGATCTCTCTGTCTCTCTCTCTCACACACACACACACAGATGTGCACACTCCTTTCATTTTATGGAGACAGAGCCTCACTTTGTAGCCCATTTTGTGCGGGAACTCAGTCCTCTTCTGCTTCCCATGTGCTAAGACTGCAGCGTGAGCCGCTGAGCCGGACTGGATAGTGAAGCTGGGCGTGTTGGCACATGGCTCTTTCTGTTTGTTTGCTTTTTGGTTTTTGGAAACAAGGTTTCTCTGTGTCGTCCTGGAACTCATTCTGTAGACCAGGCTGGCCTTGAACTCAGAGATTGCCTGCCTCTGGTAGTTCATAGCTTTAATACCAGCATTTGGGAAACAGAGGCAAGAGGCTCTATGTTAGAGACTAGACTAGGCTATATAGTGAGACCCTGTCTCAAGTGGGGGCGGGAAGGCCTGGTTGGAGAGATGGCTCAGCAGTCAAGAGTACTGGCCACTCTTCTAGAGGTCCTGAGTTCAATTCTTGGCAACCACATGGTGGCTCATAACCATCTGTAATGAGATCTGGTGCCCTCTTCTGGCCTGCAGGTATACATGCAGGCAGAAACCTATATACATAGTAAATAAATCAATCTTAAAATAAGAAAGAAGAAAAAAGACAGTTGGAATCTTAAGTCTGGTGACATAGCATGAAAGTCAAAAGTGTAGATTCCTGTAGGGACCTCTGTATTGGTACATTTTTATTAACCATACGAGAAAAAGTTTATTTAGTGCTCAGAACTAAAGGTTTGAGGGCCATATGTGGTGATGTGGTAATAACCTTCTTGCTGTCATGCCATTTGATTGGGGGGGGGGGATGCACACGTGCGCTTCTGCCTCCCCGACCTCAAGCACATTGTAGTTTACTCTTGGGGCTCTACCATGGTGGCCTTTTCTAATCCTAGTTACTTGCTGGGGCCCCTTCTTCAAACCAGGAGTTAAATGTCAACACGTGACTCACTGAAACAATATCTGAATCATAGTACCCTGGTTTGAAATACAGAGGCCAGATGGGTCCTAAAATAGATGGTCCCAAACAGGACACTCGAAAGGTGAGGCCAGGTTTTCTGGGTTTGGCAGTTACTACTTTCTGAGAATATCTAACCATTCCAAAGCTTGAGTTCAGATTTTGTGTACGAGATGTCCTTTTGTGTATGTGGTTAGATTGCTCAAGTTTTACAGATTTTTTTGTTTGTTTGTTTTTGTTTTTCGAGACAGGGTTTCTCTGTGATTTTTTTTTTGTTGTTGTTGTTGTTGTGATTTTGTTGTTGTTGTTGTTGTTGTTGTTGTTGTTGTTGTTGTTGTTGTTGTTTTTCAAGACAGGGTTTCTCTGTGGTTTTTGGAGCCTGTCCTGGAACTAGCTCTGTAGACCAGGCTGGTCTCGAACTCACAGAGATCCGCCTGCCTCTGCCTCCCGAGTGCTGGGATTAAAGGCGTGCGCCACCACCGCCCGGCTTTTTTTTTTTTTCTTTTTTTTTTGTTTTTCAAGACAGGGTTTCTCTGTGGTTTTTGGAGCCTGTCCTGGAACTAGCTCTGTAGACCAGGCTGGTCTCGAACTCACAGAGATCCGCCTGCCTCTGCCTCCCGAGTGCTGGGATTAAAGGTGTGCGCCACCACCGCCCGGCTCTACAGATTTATTTTTTAATTTTGTGCATGAGTATGTATGGAGAATATGGGTGCCTGTGGAATCCAGGAGAGGACTTTGGAGTTCCTGGAGCTGGGGTTATACACAGCTGATCCTGAGCCACCTGACTTATGTGCTGGTGACTGAATTGGGTCCTCTGTGACTTTTGAACGTTGGTTTTAGAAAACAGTCTTGTATTTGTTAGACAGTTCGCTATACTTGTCAGGGAGGTTGGCCTTTAGGCTACTGGTTTCCCTTTTCTGACAGATTTTACCCTAAACTCATTAGCTGTTCCAAAGGATCAATAAAGTCTCTGTACTCGTCAGTCTCACTGCTTCCGGATCACACGGCACAGCACTTCCTCAGAAGTCAATGTGGGTCTAGACCATTAGCTGCTCCCCAGATGAGAGCCAGATGGGGATGCTGTGAGAGTGGAGATTTCAGGGAGACTGTAGCGGTATCAGTTGGTTGCCCAGGTACATGTGAGGTTGGCAGGCACTGCTCAGAGGTCTTACATAATGGGAAACATTGTTTTGATCATACAGGCTGTAAAAGGGTTGATTACAGACAGACTGGAGAGAATTGCATTGGCCTTGATCTCTGTAAGGTTCTCTTGTTTGGAATTTAAAATTGATACAACTTAGATGTATGTTCATTAATGAAGGCTTTTATGAACAACAGCTGTTCAGAGAAAGCAGGCCCACCCCACCCATTTTTGTTTTGTTTTGATGAAGAGTCTTAGGTCTTGCTTCTTGTATGTGTTTCCACCCTGGGGAGACTGATCTCCTGTGTGCTTTCTTACAGACAGCCTCGGGACCCTCCGACCACCATTGGGATCGGGACTCTAAGAGCAGCTTTCAAAGCTCTGTCCACTGCACAAGACTCAGAAGCAGCTTTTGCAAAACTGGACCAGAAAGACCTGGTACTTCCTAATCTACCATCCCCGTCATCACCAACCCACAAAAACAAGAGACCCAGGAAAGATGAAAATGAAAACTCAGCTCTCACTGAGGGTGAGGGAGGCTCAGAACTGCAGCCCAAGAGCAATCGCATGACAATAAGCAGATTGGTTTTGGAGGAGGACAGCCAGAATTCTGAGGCCAGCCCAGGCCTCCACTCCTCCCCGGAGCCCATGTCGGCATCACCATCCAAGTCCAGAGCTCTCAACCAACCCCATACAGGGGAGAAGAATCCCAAGTATGAAGACCTTCTTTGTAGCAGTTTTGGGGCTGGTTGGCGGTCCTGGTTGGGCCTGGTTTTGCTTCCGTGAATGAAGTTACTTCAGCTAAGTTGCTCTCCACCAAGGCTTGCTCAGACTGCTAGAACGAGACTGGAGCAGGGAGTGACTGTAGCAGTCCTTGAGTTCCCACGCCCCTGTAGGCTACACAGCACTGCCCTAGGGCGGGAGTAGGGAGGGAGGGTTTCTGAGCCTTCTGCCTGTCAATCTAAGTGCTTCAATGACTATTTATTAGTCTATTTGTGAAATTTGTCTGAGTTGGGCCTCATCATACTTGATATTTATGAAAGAATGAATATAGTTTTGTACCTATGGGCGTATGAGACTCAGCAAATTCAGTAAAGATTTCCTAATCTCATGTTCTGCCAGTTGCTATGGAGCAGTGGTTAGGATATGTTTATTCTATTTTATTCCCACCGTGACTGCCAGCCCAGGTTTTGAGTTTGGCTCCTTTCTGCCCTGCGTGGATCCACCCTGCAGCACTGCTCTGCTCTCTCTCTCTGGAACATACTGTTTGTTTCTCCTGTGCCTTCACTTCCTCTCATTCCTATGGTGGACTGTCATTCTCCATCATTGCCTGTCAGATTTCCATGTGTTACCTAACTGACTCTCCAGTGCTATCTCTGTGAGAGGATGTTAGCCCTGTTGTGTAGTTGAGGAAGGCTCAGAAAAGTTAGTAGCTCACCTGACGTCACACAGCTGAAAATAGCAAACCTGGGCTTTCGGTGTTAGCACCACAGCTGGGCCCATACATCAGTTGCCTCTCTTGACACTCTTAGCTCCCTGTGAGCTCTTCTCCGCTGCCCCTGTGTAAGTCATCCGCCTCGCTGCTCTCCAAGGCCATTGCCATCTCTGTACACTGCTGGGTGCTGTGACTGTTTGGAGAGCCTGCTCTGACCTGCAATGTGAAGGCCATGGCCTGTGATAACGTGGTTTCCTCCGGACAGAATCGCACTGTATGCGCCACTCTTGCATGCAGAAACGAGCCGCAGGCAGACATAGTTAATGCAGCTCTACACTCCTCGTCCATTCATTTCTCACAGAAACCCTGTGAACTGTAGACACTGCCCCCATGAGCAGCTGAAGAAACAAGACCATTGCAGATGCAGTAGGATTGGAAACGGGAGTGTGTATGACCGTTGCAGACGTGCCCCGTGCTGTAATATGTCCAGGGTCTAAAGTTTGATGAGAACTGCGCAGCAAGAATTGGTAAAATCACCTGCTGCCTGTTTCTGTTAATAAAATACAATGGAGCGTAGCCACTTCCAGCAGGCTGTGAAGCCAGTAGAGGCGACAGAGATGGCAAACGTAGCAAGCCCAGCACCAGGAAGTGTATGGGATGCCCTGTGAGCTGGGGGAGAGTTCCTGAGCCTGCTTACGCAAGTGTTGGGTGGACTGCATCCTGTAGAAGAACAGATGTTGAGCTGGCCTTGGAGGAGTAGGAAGGTCGTGAGTGCCATGTGGGAAGGGGTTCTAGACAGTACTGCAGCTCGTGTGGGCAGATGTTAGTGACTGAGACTACAGCACCGAGCAGCAGCAGTGACAGGCAGGCAGCTAGCTCCTCAAACTGCAGGGGGCACATTTAAAGGTTTTGTTTTGGATTTTTTTGTTGTTGTTTTTTAAGTTTCTGTTCCCAGGCCTGTGGGGCACCACTGAGGGCTGGGAGGAAGCTGGAGACAGCTGCAAGTAAGCAGGGAGAGTTTGAGGAAGACAGGACCAGAAGGATCCAGCATGAGAAGGCAGAGTTAGGGGAAACTGCCTGAAAAGCAAGGCTGTGTGCCTAGGTTTTTCTGTCCCCACAGCACCTTGAACACAGTCAGCATTTGCTAGGAGTTTATTAATCAAGTTAAAGGGATTCTTAGAAGGTCTCTGTACAGGATGACACCCCCTAAGTGTATGTAGGCCGCATATACATTAAGGGTTAAGGTTTCCTTTGGAGAGCAGAAAGGGGCCAGAGCTTCCAGGATAAACCCCAGCAGCGCAGGTTGTTTGACAAGTCCTTACTAGACCAGTGCTTATGAAGCTGTGACTTAGTAAGTGAGGAATAGGAGGATCTAGAAACCAGGTCACAGCACTGACAGCTAGGAAGACTGTTGTCAGCCCCTTCCGCAGTCAGCAAGACCCTACACATGCTTAGGCCTCTGTAATCCCTCCTGGAAAGGGCAGTGTGAGAGTTCCAGTGAGACAGGTTACTAGCAAATGATAGCCCACAGGAACCAAAGTCCAAACTCACTGTCAGGACTGGGAAAAATAGGAAAAACCAGTAGCCTAGTTGTTAGCTGTCTATAAACAGCAGTCCACGGTAGAACTGAAGGCTGGCTTGTGGTGCCACTCAGTTTCAAGTAAACTATTCTCAAGATCTAGTCCCAGTTAACAGCATACGTTGTCCCAACATTGGATAGGTACTTCTTAACTACAGAGAGGATTTTGGCGGAACCTTGGCTGGTTTGGATGGCCGCAACCTGGCAGATGGGAGAGGCTTTCTGTGTTGCGATCAGTACTTAGAGGTGTCATTGAGAATGGCAGTGTTGGGCTGAAGATGCCGCCTAGTGTGTAGAATGCTGGCCTAGCGTGTGGAAGGCCTTGATTTGGTCCTCAGCACTACATACAACCTGGTGGCTCGTGCCTGTGGTAACACGTGTATGGAACTAGAAGGGTCAGAAGACCAAGATCCCCTTCAGTGATAGAGCACATTCAAGGCCAGTCTGGGCAGTCCTGTCACAAAGAAAAAAAAGAAAAGAAAAAAAGACCCTTAAGTTCCTAAGCAGGGAAGGTACTCCTAGGCAGAGGTAAGGAGCAGGGAGCCTGGGTTGCTGTAGGGCAGTTGTTCTCAACCTTTCACAGAGGTCACATTTCAGATACTTACATTTACAGTTCATAACTAGCAAGCTTACAGTTGTAAAGTAACAATGAAGTGGTTTATGGTCGGGAGCCTGCACAACAGGAACTGTATTAAAGGGTAGAGCGTTAGGAAGGTTGAGGACCACTGCCGCAGGTGTAATGGGTGGCGGAGCCAAGTTAGGAAATGGCCTGGACTCATAGACCATGAGGAGAAGTGTGCTGATTTTGTTGTTGTTTAGGTAGCCTAGCATGTGTATTTCAGGCGGCTTTGAACTTGATTTTCACTAGTCTCCCAAATACTGTTATTACAGGAATGTGCCACAGTGCCCAGTCAGTATGCTTCTGTAATGTTGGCTTTTGGAGGAGAAAAGCCTAGTGTCATACTGATACAAGGTATCTTGAGTTTAACTCAGGAACAGGGAGGGTACCCAAGTCAGTGTAAATGCACTAGAGCTGGCCCTAAAGGAGAGGCAAGACTGCACTTCTAAGTCAGAAAAATGCTGAGACCTTTAAAGGATCCCGAATGACTGGGTATGTTGATGCATACCTGTAATCCCAACACTCAGCAGGGAGAGGCAGGAGCCAGCGTGTGTTCACAGTATAGTCCTATTGAAAAACAATAAATAAGCAAATGAAATTAAAGCTCTTTTGAAGGAGATGGCAGCATGGTGCTGTACTTTACCCAGAGCCCAGTTTGAGGCATGGCTCTGCAGCCTGGGAGGTGGTCACATGTGGAGATGCCTGGCTGGCCGAGGGAAGGTGACAGTGAACTGGAGCACTGTGTGATGACCCCTGAGAGAACTGAAAGCGAGCCGTGTTCAGAGCTCTTGATGAAGGGAGTGTCTCATGGCTTCTCATTGCTCTCCCCTAGAGTATCCAAAGACAAGTGGAACGGTCCTAACGGGCTTGAAGAAAAGGAAATTTGGGTGGAAGAGGACCAGCTGTTTGACGTTCAGGGTAAGCCCCAGATTGCCCTTGCCCTCTTGGCATGTTTGCTGAAGTGTGATGCGTGTTACTGTCGCGTTCATGTTGCGGGTCCCTCTGTCCCAGTGAGACAGCAGCATCGTCAGAAATCAGAGCACATTTGGATTTACTGCAACAGGCTCTTGCTGTGTCGCCCAAGCTGCTCTTAAATTCAGGATCTATATAGACCAGGCTGACCTCAAACTCACAGATCCGTGCACCTGCCTTTGTCTCCTGTATTAAAAAAATTTTAGCCAAACAGTGGATGGCACACACCTTTAATCCCAGCACTTGGGAGGCAGAGGCAGGTGGCTCTCTGTGAGTTTGAGGCCAGACTGGTCTACAGAATGAGTTCCAAGACAGGTTCCAAAGCTAAGGAGAAGCCATGTCTCGAAAAACCAAAGAAAAAAAAGACTGAAATGTTTACTTCTATTTTACTTCCTTATTTGTGTATGGATGGGGAGGTAGCATGTATGCATGTCGAAGTCAAGACAGTTTGCAGGGTCTGTTCTCTCCTACCCTGTGAGGTCTAGATAACAGAGTCAGGTCATCAGACTTGGCAGCATGTGCCTTTAGGGAGCCATCTCCCTAGCTCTGTATTTCTTAAAATGAAAGGCTCTCTTTGGTGTGTATGCTGAGCATACATGTATAGGATAGGAAGTTTACTTTCTGTAAGCACATCTAAAGCTCTTAGCATTGGTGTTATAATCTTCCCACTACATATTTTGCATTCTAATAGAAATAGAGAAATGCACCAGGCAGTGCTGGCGACGTCCTTAATCCTGGCACTGAGGAACAGAGGCAGACGGATCTCTGAGCTTGAGGCTAGCCTGGTCTACAGAGTGAGTGATCCAGGACTGCCAGGGACTACATAGAAAAACCTTGTCTCCAAAAAAAAAAAACTCAAACAGAATTTATTGGAAATTTGTCAAACTCTTCTTTGTGCAGGTTCTCAGACCTGACGTGACTGCAAATAAAAAACAGGAAATTATTCTTTAATGATGCTCTTTTAATTCTCAACATTAGTGAAATTTATTTTGTTCTGCTTTTGCCATTCTGGGGATCAAGCTCCTTCTTATTCAAGCTAGGCAGTCTCTCTACTGCTGACCTGCCTTCCCAGCCTTCAGTGCTTGTGAAATTTTAATCAAGTTTTCCATTTGGGGATGTTTTATGTTTTCTTCTAAACTAAATATACTCTCATGTTTTCCAACAGAACCAAATGAAGAAAAGTCAGTCAGTTTAACAAGAAAGCAGGTAATTAAGAACTTGTTCAAACTTTGTGTGTGTGGATGTTTTGCCTACATGTAAGAGTTTATTGTTAATCATACATGTGTGGGCTTGTGCATGTGACTGCAGTGCCTGTGGAATCTAGAGGAGGGTGTCAGATCCCCCGGAGCTGGAGTTAACAGATGCTCGCGAGCCACCTGATAATGGTGCTGGAAACCAAAGTTGGTTATATTTGTGTATCGTGGGGTGGGTGTGTGTGTGTGTGTGTGTGTGTGCGCGTGTGTGTGCGCGTGCGCGCACATGCGTGCAGGGGGTATCTGCAGAGGCCAGAGAGGGCATTGGATTGGATCACCGGGAACTGGAGTTATAGGTGGTTGTGAGCTACGATGTGGGTTCTGGAAATGGAACCAGGTCTCTGGAAGGACATCCAGGGGCTGGAAAGATGGCTCAGAGGTTAAGAGCACTGGCTGCTCTTCCAGAGGTCCTGAGTTCAATTCCCAGCAACCACATCAGGTGGCTCACAGCCATCTATGAGACCTGGTCCCCTCTTCTGGCAGGCAGGCATACATGCAGACAGAACACTGTATACATAATAAATAAATTGATTAATTAATTAATTAATATTAAAAAAATACCTGCCGGGCGATGGTGGCACACGCCTTTAATCCCAGCACTCGGGAGGCAGAGGCAGGCAGATCTCTGAGTTCGAGACCAGCCTGGTCTACAGAGCTAGTTCCAGGACAGGCTCCAAAGCCACAGAGAAACCCTGTCTCGAAAAACCAAATAAATAAATAAATACCCCTAAGACAGTTCAAACTAAGTTCAAACAGTGGGTTTTGTTGTGCTTAGCAAACACTGTACCCCTGAGCTGCATCACAGATGCTTTCTTTTTCTTTTTTTTAAGATTTTATTTTGTATATAGTGTTCTGCCTGCAGAACCAGAATAGGCCAGAAGAAGGCATCAGATCTCATTACAGATGGTTATGAGCCACCATGTGGTTGCTGGGAATTGAACTCAGGACCTCTGGTAGAGCGGCCAATGCCCTTAACCACTGAGCCATCTCTCCAGCCCTTTTACTTCTTAGTTTTAAGTTCCAGTGTTTCAGGGGTTTTTTGTTTGTTTGTTCGTTTGTTTTGTTTTTTCAGCGTTTTGGAGTTTGTTTGTTTTTTCAGTGTGTTTTTTGCCTTCATGTATGTCTGTGTTCCATGTGTGTCCAGTGGCCCAGGAAGCCAGAAGAGAAATCTGATTCCCTGAAATTGGAGTTTACAGATGGTTGTGATCCGCCATACAAGTGCAGGAGCCCAAACCAGGTTCCTCTGTGAGAGCAGCAAGTAGTCATGACCACTGAGCCTCTCTGCCGCTCACAGCAGTGATTATCAATAAAGGGTGGCGTGTCAGCATTAGAACATGGATGTTTTCTAGCTGTTTAGACCACGTGTGTGTTTGTTTTTGTTTTTAGACAGTGTCTGTCTCTGTAGCTCTGGCTGTCCTTGCAGCAGAAATCCTCCTGCCCCTGCCTCCCAAATGCTGCAATTAAAGGAGTGTGCCACCATCACCTGGATTATACTGTGTTGTACTTGCTGTTGGGTTCATGCTTAGATTACTCGTCAGTGCATTGGAAAAGAGGTAAGTAGCAGCAGGTTTTGACAGGTCTGGTGGTTTTCTTCTGCAGAAGTGGACCGTGGAAGAGAGCGAGTGGGTGAAGGCCGGAGTGCAGAAGTACGGGGAAGGAAACTGGGCCGCCATTTCTAAAAACTACCCCTTTATCAACCGAACAGCTGTGATGATTAAAGACCGCTGGAGGACCATGAAGAAACTTGGCATGAACTGAAAAATGCTCTCGTTTCCACAGGATGCACAAGAACGTGGTTCTGAACCATAGTCGCTGATGCTCTGATGTCTCTTTCAGAAGCTGGACTGAGAGGAGACGTGCAGGCGGCCTTTCTGTCCAGGCAGGCCTCACATATACTCCATCACTGTTGTCGGAGATCATGGAGCTGAGAAGCAAAGCCAGGTCTGCCCATGTCTGCAGCAGAGGCCGCAGGCACACAGCTTAGACAGTGCCAGAACCTCATTAGCGTTTCCCTTTAGTGGTTTGCTTCAACTTGAATCCCCAGTCATCCATAGAACCTTCTCCTAAGAAATGATGGAATCCATTGTGCATACTTACGATCCCTGATCTGTTAAATCCAGCAATGTGAGCATTATCTGGAATGAACTTCATCCTCGTTGAGTTCTGACCTCCTGACTCAAGAAGAAAGGCACTTTGTGCTGAGCCCCGATGAGAGATGTTCAGTTCTTGTGGAATCTGAGTCCTTGTAAAGAACCATTTAGCCACTTCGTCAGCCGTGGACCTGACTGCCTGGGCACTCGCTGTTACCGTGTGCTGGGCTACATGGCAGGTTTGTCCTGCGCTTTTCTCATGTGGTTGAACAGTGTGGTTTTTGGTAAAACGGTGATTGTAGATAAGCTTAGCTTCCCTCCCCACCCCATCCTCCCCCTTCTCAGAGCCCTTTATTATGCTGGACTTATAAAGCTTCAAATTCAGTCCTGGTTGAACCAATGCCTAGCTCATCCTCCAAACGGTTGCTCCCACCCACACTTCCCTAGTCGTGCTATGTTTGTGTCTTGCAGCGGAATCCGACATGCCCTTCTCCCTTTGTACAGTGTTGTGCTTGCTGTCGCTCAGACACCCTTGAAAACTGTCTTTTTAGCAAAACAAAAAACAAAAAAAATTCAGTAAAGTGTTTTCTGTAATCTTTTTTAAATATGAGAATGAACTGTTCCTACTTGTAGCATTCTTCATTAAAGTCTTGCTTCTCTCAAGTTTCCATAGCTGGTTAATTGCAGTGCAGCGTGTATTCACATGGGGGGCGGATGTTGACAAGCTGCTGTGTGGCGTTGTTGAGCTGCTGTGAAGCCACTTTGCGGCCTTGGATGCCATGTCACCATGCTGTGAACGTGTCTTCTCAATTTGTCCCTTTCCCAAGCACTACTTTAGGGACTAAACCGTCCCTACTTCCTGTCTTCTGAGTGAATGCTAAGCAAGTTTAAAGGTGTATGGAAGCTTCCATTTCGTCTTTAGCTTAATTGAAGCATGGAAAGTCTAGGTTTAGAACTTGTCGCTGTGTGTGCATTGATACTTCTGCCCTCTTACGAGCCAACACAAGAAGCCACAGTGAGACCCGGAGCTGCTCAGCACGGTGCCTTGTAGTTGTAGTTAGTTGTGGCCTCTCTCCACCTCTGATTTCTTGCCTTCAGATCCCATCCTTAGAAAGCTCTTTCCAGGGAGTAGGGTAAGACTGATGGATTAAAGATGCAGAGTATCCTGGCTAGCATTTGTCACGTGTCCACAGGACTTCACTGTTTCTACAGGGCTCCTAAAACAACTGCTTTGCTTTCTATAGAACTGTAAATTTTTCTATGAATACTGCTTGTAACATAAGTTATGTTAAGATTGTGCTGGCAGGTCGGGCGGTGGTGGCACACACTCTTAATTCCAGCACTCAGGAGGCAGAGACAGGCAGATCTGTGAGTTAGAGGCCAGCCTGGTCTACAAGAACTAGTTCTAAAGCTACAGATAAACTCTGTCTTGGGGCGGGGGGAGGCAGGAAGAAAGGAGAGAGAGGGGGGGGGGAGAGAAACTGCCCCAGAGCATGGTGGTGCACACCTTTAATCCCAGCACTCAGGAGGCAGAGGCAGGAGGATCTTTGTTAGTTCAAAGCCAGCCTGGTGGTCTACATAGTAAGTTCCAGTACAGCCAAAGATGCACAGAGAAACCCTGTGGGGTGGGGGCAGGGGAGAACTGCCCCAGAGCAGTCAGGCCTCCCAGGTGGTAAGATGCTTACTATCTGGCTTTAGGGGAACTGACGTCTGTTCTCTTTGCTTATTACTGTTAAGTATTTTCTTCTGGCCAACAAACTTCTCCACCGAGGCAAATAATCCCAGTCAGATCAAATTAAAAGATACCTAGCTAGGTATAATTGGGTGCCAATGCTCCCAGGTAATCCTGGGAAAACACTAGGTGGTGGGGTGGAAAGCCCAAATGATAACCAGAGAGGAAAAGGAGAGACCGCTGGTAACCAGGAGACCACATGTTCATTCTCTGGGGGCTTCTTTCCTTCCACCAGTTCCCTAATAACCACTCGGAGGCTTTATATTAATTTTAAATGTTCAGCAAATATCACAGGCTTATTATTAACTAGCTCTTGCATTTGAAGTTAACTCATATTTCTGATTTATGCTCTGCCACATGGTGGCACCTTTTCTCAGTACAGTGTGCCCATCTTGCTCTTTCCGCATCTGGTCAGCGTCTCCTTTGACTCTACCCTTCTCTTCCCATCATTCTTAGTCTGGTCACCCCGCCTATACTTCCTGCCTGGCTACCGGCCAATCAGTGTTTTATTAAACCGATTCCAATGGCAAATCTTTATGATGCACAAGAGGATTATTCCATATCAGGGTTCTAGGGGGACAAAGAAGCTATCACGGCCAGGTGGCGGTGGCACATGCTTTTAATCCCGGGACTGGGACGGGGAGACAAGTGGAATTCTGTGATTTCCAGGACATCCTGGTCTATGGAGTGAACTGAGTTCTAGGACAGCCAGGGCTACACAGAAAAACCCTGTCTCAAAAAACAAAACAAGCCAGGCGATGGTGGCGCACGCCTTTAATCCCAGCACTCGGGAGGCAGAGGCAGGCGGATCTCTGTGAGTTCGAGGCCAGCCTGGTCTACAGAGCTAGTTCCAGGACAGGCTCCAAAGCCACAGAGAAACTCTGTCTCCAAAAACAAAAACAAAAAAAAAAAAAAACCTCCATCATGGCAGGCAGGTATTGCAGCAATGAGCAGGTGTGGCAGCCAGAGCAGAAGCTGAGGACTCACTGTGAACTGCAAAGCAGAGAGAGCTGGGCATGATCCTTTGATCCCAGTGCTTGGGAGGCAGAGCCAGCCTGGTCTACAGAGCAAGTTCAAGGATAGACCCAGTTTCAAGAAAAAAAAAAAAACTAGAGGAAGCTCATCCGTAGTGACATACTTCCTCTAGGCAAGGCTACACCATCTCATAAACCTACCCAAACAGTGCCACCAATTGAGAACCAAGTATTTAGACACCTAAGACTATTGGGGGGCAACACTTACAATCACTCCCTGAAATAAAAACATTAAGAAGCAGGGCAGTACCCATCTAAGATTCCAATACTTGGGAGGTTGAGGCAGCAGGGTTATAAATAATAGGCCATCTTGGGGTACACTGTGGGATCCTATCTCACCTGCTCCCAAGTTACAGATGTCAGATTTTTTTTTTTGTTTGTTTGTTTTTCGAGACAGGGTTTCTCTGTGGCTTTGGAGCCTGTCCTGGAACTAGCTCTGTAGACCAGGCTGGTCTCGAACTCACAGAGATCTGCCTGCCTCTGCCTCCTGAGTGCTGGGATTAAAGGCGTGCGCCACCATCTTTCAGAGGGTTTTGGAGAGCTTTAGATAGACCAGTAAGTGGAAATCAGCAGAAGGAGAACTCGGTGGAGAGGTAGACCACTTTCTTATAACTGTCTTGGTCTGGGTTTCTATGAACACCATGACCAAGAGTAACTTGGGGAGGAAAGGGTTTCTTTGGTTTATTCTTCCACATGACTGTTCATCTTCAGGAAGTCAGGACAGGAACTCAAGCATTGCAGGACCCTGGAGGCAGGCGCTGATGCAGAGGCTGTGGACTGGGCCCTCCTCCATCAATCACTAATTAAGAAATGTCCTCCAGGCTTGTCTGTAGCCTGATTATATAGTGACATTTTCTCAATCGAGGGTCCCTCAAATGAGTATAGCTTGTGTCAAGTTGACATAAAACTAGCCAGCTCTTCTTCATAGATTAAAACTTTTATGTAGCTGGGTGGGAGGGCATGCGTCTTAATCTCAGCACTCAGAAGCAGGCAGATCTTGGCGTTCAAGACTAGTCTGGGGGTTGGAGAGAGCAGTGGTTAAGACCATTCCCTGCTCTTCCATAGGACCCGGGTTCAATCCTCAGCACCCCCGTGGCAGCTCACAACTGTAACTGCAGTTCCGGGGAATCTGTCACCCTCATACACACGTGCAGAGAAAACAACAATGCGGCACATAAAGTAAAATAAATAAATATATACATATTAAAGAGCTGCTCTACTGGAGGTGAGAATTGAACCCACACAGAGGCCTATTCCCTTCTATAACTGTAATCCTATGAGATCCAATACCCTCTTCTGGTGTGCAGATAGACATCTAGACATAACACCCATATATATAAACATCTTTAAAAGCAGTCTGGTCTACATAGGAGACCCCTGCACCCCACCCCCAAATGTTGAGAAAAATACTTTGGGTGTGCACGTATGTGCTGTGCTTTGCCCTAGGCCACAAAATCTGAGGGCCAGTACCACCCTAGTGTTGAGTAGACATAAGTGGCACCTGGCCATTTGATACGCGAAACTTTATCTCAGCCAGCTTTTGTCAGTATGCACAATGGCTATAAATTAACTTGTCGGATATTTAATCTACAAGAAGCAAGACCTGAGAAAACAACACAAAGAATGGATGGAAAGCTCTCTTCCAATACAGTGTTCTTCTAGAACCCATTTAGATCTGGCAAGCCACTTACTTTCTTCAGGTGAAAGTAAAACCTATCTGTGAGCCAAGATGTGGCGGTGTGGGGGGCACCTGTCTTGTAGAATACCTATGATAGCCCTGAAACTGGTCCTAACTGTGACTCGTGGGGTTAATGATTAGCCAGCTGCTGTCTAAGCTTCACACGGGGCTGTGAACAGCTCACCTGCAGAAGAATTCACAGGAATCGCTATGTTCGCTCTGCTCAGCGTGGCCGGGCTGGTGGCTGTGAGCCTGGTGACATCTGCTAAGAGCCAGGAAGCAGGTACCCTAGTGGGCTCTGAGGACCAGCCACTCCTCCGTAAAGCTGAACAGCATGACTTTGCCATCATGATCCATCCAGGAGACATGGAATGTTTCTGGCAATTTGCCGAACAGATGGGTTACTTCTACTTCAGCTATGAGGTGCGTGGAGGCCTCCGGCCATACCGTCTCTAAAGCGAGTCAGGTCATGTGTGATGCTGTGGTTGCCACTTGCGAGTCACTGGACCGTCAGTTAGAAGGCAGCTCTGGATGAGAGCTGGATGAATAGCCAGCAACAGGGGCCAAAGCATATGGGTTGGTCTAGAACTGGCAGCTACAGCCAGTGTGCGCAAATCTAAGGGACAAGCCCATGCTTCTTCAAGAGACAGCCGTCACTCTTCCTCTGATTTGAGGAGACGGGAGAGCCAATGCCTTCTAAAATAGTAACATTTGCAGAGGAGTCCGATGAAAGAGTCACGTAATAGATTTCAGATAAACTACTTCAGTCAGTGCGAAGCGGGGAGGGGCCTCTGTTAATCCTCAAGCCAGAGAATAACCAGTTCAATGCTTGTCTATGCAACCAGACAATTCTACTTCTGTTTTTAGATTCATTTATTTAATGAGTGCTCTATCTGCATGTACACCTTTATGCCAGGAGAGGGCATCAGATCCCACTAGAGATGGTTGGGAGCCACCATGTGGTTGCTGGGAATTGAACTCAGGACCCCCCAGAAGAGCAGCCAGTGCTCTTAACTGCCGGGCCATCTATTTCTTTTAGGAAGGCACCCATGCCTTGGGCAAGTACACCCAAAGGAGCTATGCCATCTAAGCATTCTGAGGTTAATATTAAAGTTAGAGGTACTTTCTTTTTTCTTTCTTTTTTTTAAGTTGTGGAGGCTCTCTGGGAAGACAGGGTCTCATGTAGCCCAGGATACAGTCAAGGAGGTGGCCTCACACTTTGGATCCCGCCTCCACCTTCCCAGGGCTAGGACTACAGGTGCACAGCAGTATGCCCTAGATACGGAGCACACACTAGGCAAGCTCTCTACAGAGGCGTAACCTAGTTCTCTGGTGCAAGGTTCCTGCATTTCCCAAAGCGTGTGCCGCCACACCCAGCCACAACTTCCTAAGACTGCTTTACACAGTAGTGAACTCTATTGCTCTTACTCCACCGAAGTTAACTTACCAGTCTTGTTTCTCAAAACACGGTTTCTCTGCATAGCCCTCGCTGTCCTGGAACTAGCTCTTTAGACCAGGTTGGCCTTGAACTCAGAGGTCTGCCTGCCTCTGCCTCCTGAGTGCTGGAATTTAAGGTGTGCATCACCCCCACCTGGCCTAATTTACCAGTCTTTTACGATCTATGTTATGCTAGACCAGAGCTACTATTGAGCTTAGACAAGTGTCTGAGGGGACTGCTTGCTTTGGGGAGGGGACTCTCAAGCAGCAAACACCAAATCCTGGTCACCCCAGGGAGCTCAATCACCCGAACTTCAGCCAGGAACTCCAGGCGTGTGGCACTGATCCGTACCCGTGTGGTGGAGGCCTGCTTTCTCCCTCAGCAGAGGAATCGCTTGGGTGACTCTATCCCGCCTTCTGTGTGGCGCTCGGCAGCAGAGCGCTCGGAGTTGACGTGGGTCCACAGCAACATCATGGAGGCAGCTGAAAAGCCATCTTCAGTTCTGAGCATCTAGAAAAGGGCTGGGAGGGGGGCACCATCTGTGTGAACAGCTGTGCTGACTCCGGGGTGCGTCAGTCCTACCATGTTGCTGGTGTCTGAGTGATGGAGCAGGGTCCTTTTCTTTTTTTTTTTTTTTAAATGGTGATGGAAGGTTCAGCGCACACTCGGTATGTCTCATGACCATCACATTGCTGCCACCATACATGCGCCACAAGGCTTCCTTATTGACACTTCCCAGGATGTCCGGGGCCAGATTAACTTCGCCACGCAAGAGACAGGTGTGTATCATTCCCCAGGCTATGATAGTAATCAGAAGTCTCTATGGAAGTGAGAAATAAGGGTCTGGCAGTGGTGACCCATACCTTTGATCACAGCACTCAGGAAGCAGGGTCAGGGGGATCTCTGTGAGTTCGAGACCAGCCTGGTCTACAGGAGTTAGTTCCACAACAGGCTCCGAAGCTACAGAGAAACCCTGTCTCAAATAAATAAATAAATAGCAACAACAACAACAAAGAAAAAACAAGAACAGTGCCCTTTGTGTCAAAAATGGTCCTATTACTTTCTAAACAGATGCTACAGTAGTAATTTTTTTAATTTATTTATTATGTATACAATATTCTTTCTGTGTTATGCCTGCAGGCCAGAAGAGGGTGCCAGAACTCATTACAGATGGTTGTGAGCCACCATGTGGTTGCTGGGAATTGAACTCAGGACCTTTGGGAGAGCAGGCAATGCTCTTAACCACTGAGCCATCTTTCCAGCCCTACAGTAGTAATTTGGAAACCAGGGAACAAGCTAGAAGTGGTAGCAAGTGACTATCTCAGTGTTACAAAGGCGGAGGCAGGAGAATTCTGGGTTCAAGGCCAGGCTGAACTACATAGTGAGAACCTGACTCAAAAGCATAAAAAAAGTTGCGCAGCGGTGGCAGAAGCAGAGGGATCTCTGTGAGTTTGAGGCCAGCCTGGTCTACAGAGTGAGTTCCAGGACAGCCAGGGCTGCACAGAGAAACCCTGTCTCAAAACACCCCCCCCCCAAGAAAAATCTACAACAACAACAACAAAACAATAAAATGAACTGGTGAGCAGCTATATCTAGGGAACCTTCAGATGGTAGGACACCTAACCTGTGATAATGAGATCCAGGAATTCCCACAGGGTTCTATCGGCTTTGTCTAAGAAATGATCAGAGCCGCTTCAGCTCTGTGCAAGTGTACCTCAACCTCGGCGTCTTCTACGAGGGGCTTGAAATGGATCACAAACAGAACCAAAGGAAGCAGCTGAACGACACTCTGGACGCAATCGAGGTAACGGGATTGGCATCCATGGGGTAGAGCCTGAACAGTGACTCGATAGAAACGAAATGGGCGGGGGCGGGGGGTGGTGGTGGAGCGAATCCTCCAGTGCAGCAGCATGCAGCATGGAGCTCCTGTGTAGAAAGAGGCGGCAGCGGGCTGCGTTCCTGCCCCCCAACTAGCTTATACCCCGAAATAACAACACACAAACTGTATTCATTTAAACACTGCCTGGCCCATTAGTTCCAGCCTCTTATTGGCTAATTCTCACATCTTGATTAACCCATTTCTAATAATCTGTGTAGCACCACAAAGTGCTGGCTTACCGGGGAAAGATTCAGCATGTCTGACTTTGTGGCTGGCTCCATAGCATTCTGTCCCAGAGAGGAGAGGCATTGCGATTGCCTCATTTCCCCCTTCTCCCAGCATTCTGTTCTATCTACTCCACCCACCTAAGGGCTGGCCTATCAAATGGCCAAGGCAGTTTCTTTATTAACCAATGAAATCAACACAAAACAGAAGACCCTCCCACATCACTCCTGTTTGGTGCCAAGGAAGGTCTGGGCTGGCATCCATCGAGCCCACTGCCTGTTTTAACACATGCTCACAAGGTTGTGTAGCTACAGCTAGTACCCAAAGTAGAACAATCTATGTCCTCCAAAAGAAACTCTAAACACATCCTGACTGCCCCCATTCCCTCCAGAATCTCTCAGCACTAGAGTCACTATTGAACTGTTCCTATAGGCTTTCTGTTTGAAGTTTAATGCAAACAGAATCATACATGTGGCGTGGTGGTGGCATCTTGCATGTAGCATGGCTTTTCTTCGTTCAAGACAAGTTCTTACTATGCATCCTTGACTGCCTTGAACTCATTCACCTGTCTCTTTAGTGCTAGTGCTGAAATTAAAGGCAAGTGCCACCATGCCCTGCTTGATTATCATCTATCTATCTATCTATCTATCTATCTATCTATCTATCTATCTATCTATCTATGTAGTAATTGGAGCGGCGGGGCTGCGTGCCCCATTCCCCCAACCGCACCCCGGCCGCCTGCCCGGCTAGCTTATGCCCGAAATAACAACACACAAACTGTATTCATTTAATCACCGCTTGGTTCTTTAGCTCTAGCCCTTTTCTCGGCTAACTCTCGCTCCTGGACTAACCCATTTCCAATCATGTGTGTCGCACCCCAAGGTGCGCTTACCGGGAAGATTCTAGCCTACGTCCATCCTGGGTCGGAGCTTCATCGCGTGTGCCTCAGAGAGCAGAGCTCTCGCCTCTGCCCACAGGAGTGGAGCATCATGTCTCTCTGAGGCGTCTGCTCCCAAGAGGAGAGCTGTCGAGTCTCTGACCTCACTTCCTCTTCCGCCCAGCATTCTGCTCCTCCCACTTACGTTCCAACCTATCAGGTCAAGCAGCTTCTTTATTAAATCAACCAATGACCTTCCTCCATCATATCTATCTATCTATCTATCTATTTTCGAGACAGTGTTTCTCTATGTAATAGCTCTGGCTGTCCCAGAACTCACTTTGTAGACCAAGTGGGCCTTGAACTCAGAGATTTGCCTGCCTCTGCCTCCCTAGTGCTGGTATTAAGGGTGTGCACCACCGCTGCCCTGATTTGGTTAATTAAAAAAAAAAATCCTGCCAGGCGGTGGTGGCACACGCCTTTAATCCCAGCACTTGGGAGGCAGAGGCAGGCGGATCTCTGTGAGTTTGAGACCAGCCTGGTCTACAAGAGCTAGTTCCAGGACAGGCTCCAAAACCACTGAGAAACCCTGTCTCGAAACACCCCCCCCCCCGCCAAAAAAAAAAATCCAACATCTCTTCATATGCTTATTAACCATTTTGTAGACCTTTGAGAAAATGTCTACTCAGATTCTTTGCTTGGGGCTCGGGATGTAATCAGTGCTAGCTAGCCCTTGCCTGGCAGGTACAAGCACCAGCACCACATGGTGAAAAAAGGTGTGTGGGGGGAGGTTATCTTTTTCTTAAAAACTCCGTGTAAGAGCTTCGTTTGGATTCTGGGTAAGAGCCTCTGACTAGACGTGTGGCCTGCAGGGATCTTCTCCCATCACTGTCTCCTTGGCACACAGAAACTTTTGTTCTGTAAGCCTAAATCTTACTGGAACAGAGCTATGTTCATTGACGGTTACACATCATTTATGACTGCTTTTGTGCTAAAAATGGCAAAATTTGGTACTTGCAAGAGACATCTTGCTAAAGGTATTTGTTTATAAGCCTAACAGAGTTGGAGGGAGAAGACGTCAGGCAGAGGGTAATGACATGCCGAGTACACACCTCAATCTAAAATCGTTGTAGAATTAGTGCTGGTACTGATGATAGCAGCTTATACCTGTAACTCAACAGAGTAGATCAGGAATTCAAAGTTATCCTTGGCTATACAGAGTTTGAGGCCAGCCTGGGCTACATGAAAAGTAGCTCAGTAAAAGAGTATTTACCTTGCTGGGTGATGGTGGCACACACCTTTAATCCCAGCACTCAGGAGGCAGAGGCAGATGGATCTCTGTGAGTTCGAGGCCAGCCTGGTCTACAGAGTAAGTTCCAGGACAGCCAGGGCTACACAAAGAAACCCTGTCTTAAAAAAACAAAATAAAAATTAATTAATTAAATAAGATAGGGTTTACCTAAAATGTACAAGACTCTGTGGGTCCTGAGTTTTCTGGATACTACTGGATACTAGGAAATCCTTCTTCCTCCTAGGTACAGCCTAAGGCCCCATGCATACCTCCCAACTTTAAAACTGCCTCAGCAGAAATTTTCAAATACAGCCAAAGTACCATTTTGGGTTTTGTTTTGTTTTGTTTGCCCGATTTCTCTGTAGCTTTGGAACCTGTCCTAGAACTCGCTCTGTAGACCAGGCTGGCCTCAAACTCAAGAGATCCACCTGTCTCTGCCTCCTGACTGCTGGGATTAAAGGCATGCACCACCACTGCCCAGCTGGTTTTTTCAAGATAGGGTTTCTCTGTGTAACAGCTCTGGCTGCCCTGGAACTTGCCAGGAACTCGCAGAGATTTACCTGCCTCTGCCTGCCGAGTTCTAGAGCCTTATGTATGTCAGGGTCGTGAGTACCATGACTTAGGTAAGTTAGTCAGGGGAGGCCCAGCAGCAGCCGGACAGCTTTCCTCCTTTCCCACAGGTCAGTACACGAAGGGTGGAGATCCATGTTTTCCACGTGTGGCGCTTCTACAACTTTGCCAGGATGAGGAAAGTGGCTGACTTTCTCCTTCTCCAGTCCACCTACACCTATGTGAACCGGTGGTCCGCAGCCCAGAGCCTCGTTATTGTTCTTTCTGGGGTCCTACAGCTGTATTTCTTGAAACGTCTTTTCACTGGCTCAGCTGCTGACACGAAGCTGAAATGCTGATATACGGCATCTTTGTCAAATGATTTAGTCAAATCAGCTTTTTTTGGAGGGGAAAAAAAATCAACTTAAATCCTATTTGTGTTCATTAACAAATGCAAGTGGTAATAAAAAAAGTGAATTCTGATGCTGATTATTCTAAAATACGTATTATATGCTAAAATGAAATACCAGGTTTTTTTTTTGTTTTTTTTTTTTTTTTTTTTGGTTTTTCGAGACAGGGTTTCTCTGTGGTTTTGGAGCCTGTCCTGGAACTCGCTCTTGTAGACCAGGCTGGTCTTGAACTCACAGAGATCCGCCTGCCTCTGCCTCCCGAGTGCTGGGATTAAAGGCGTGCGCCACCATCGCCCAGTGAAATACCAGTTTTTGAGACAATTTCAGTATGTAGCCTTGACTGGCCTAGAATTTACTGTGGAGATCCAGCTAGCCTCAGATTTGTGTCTGCCAAGGTGTGTACACCACCCGCACTGGAAAACACCAGCGTCTACACAGCTGTCCTCACCTTCACGGACTCCACTCAGAAGGTAATGGAAGCTGTGGAAGGGGGTTCTGAAGATGGAACTCGGTCGACAGGGGCCCTCCTTCGCTGGCGGTGGCTTTGATCCTAGCACCAGATGAATGAGTGGGGCACAGGCACACAGCACCCTAGCACCCCAGAGGTAGAAGCCCTAAGATGAGCCTTAGCAGTTCAGGACTGTATCTTGGAACACGTTAGAAAGCTCTGAGAGGGAGCCGAAAGCGATGGGACAGAGTAGAGCTTTGCTGAGCGGCTTTACGGAGTTTTCATCCATTGGATAGGATGAAAACCGTGATGGTCAGCATTCCCTACCTTGTCCTAGGGACTGGACTCAGCATCAGCCTTGGTGGCACATGCCCTATCACTCTGCCAGTCTACCCACTGAGCTATCCTGCTGGCCCTACAGGGCCTTTCCATGGTTGAAAATATTTTAAAGGAAATAGAAATATTTAAAGAAAATATTTTATGTTTGTTTTTTTTGGGGGGGGCGGGGGTTGGAGACAGGGTTTCTCCGTAGCTTTTGGTTCCTGTCCTGGAACTAGCTCTTGTAGACCAGGCTGGCCTCGAACTCACAGAGATCTGCCTGCCTCTGCCTCCCGAGTGCTGGGATTAAAGGCGTGCGCCACCACCGCTAAAGAAAATATTTTAAAGCAAACTAGGTGCGGAGACACCGACCTACAATACCATCGCTTGAGAGGCTAAGGCAGACTGCCTGACTACTTAGTGTTTCAGACCAGCTTAGATACAATGTGAGACCCTGGCTCAAAGAATAAAGATGCTGGGTGGTAGCGGTGCCCGCCTTTAATCCCAGCACTCAGGAGGCAGAGGTAGGTGGATCTCTGAGTTCGAGGCCAGCCTCGAACAGAGCAACTTCTAGGACAGCCAGGGCTACACAAATCATTTTTAAAAAAGAAAAAAATGTTTGGAGCCCACTGTAGCATTACCCATTTAATTCCAGCCCTTCAGAGGTAGATGGTTCTCTTTGAGTTCAAATACATAGTAAGACCCTGTTTCAATTAAAAATAACAAAAATGTTTCAACACAGGCAGGGAAGGTGGCTCTGCAGTTAAGAGCCATCTCTTTCAGAGGACAGGAATTTGCACACCAACACATGGCAGCTTACAACTGCCTTTAACTCCAAAGACTGGCCTCTGAGGATACTAATATCCAAGTAGATACTCACACAAACACAATTTTTTTGTTTTGAGTCAGGGTTTCTCTACACAGCCCTAGCGGTTCTGGAACTAACTCACTAAAAGACTATTGACTGGCCTTGAACTCAGAGATCCACCTGCCTCTGTCTCCTGAGTGCAGGAAGTAAAGGTGTGCACCATCATGCCTGGCACACATACAGTTTTTAAAACGGTGGTCGGAGAGACTGTTCAATGGTTTAAGAGCACGGCTGCTCTTGGGAAAGACCCAGTTTGGTCCTAAGCACCTCCACAGCAGCTCACATACATCTGTAATTATAGCTCCAGGGCATCCAAGACCCTCTTCTGGCCTCCATGTCATAAGGCACGTACATACACACACATGCAGACAAAACATTCATACACAAAAAATAAATCTAAAATTCTTTTAAAAATATATCTTAATATTTATTCCAAAACTATTCGCCAGATCCTATGCAAGAAGCTTTACAATTATTATTTTTAATTCCGAATACGACTGTTACACTGATGATTAAAGATGTTTTTCCAGTTTTGTGGGTTTTGACTGTTTTTTAGGCTGGTCAGGAACTCCCTACGCAGACCAGGCTGGCCTCGAATCCATAGAGATCCATCTGCCTCTGCCTCCACAGTGCTGGAATTAAAGGTGTGTACAACCACACTGAATAGTTTCATGGCCTTTCCCCCCTTTTAACAAAGGAAGAAAATGAAGCGTGTCTAAGTGGAGTGACTTGTCCATTAGCACACAACCGGCAGGCAGCAGAATCGAGGCTTGAGTACAGGATCTTCCACACCAGACACCGCTCACCACAAAGAAAAACAACTGAACCACATCTATTATTTTACTAAATCCTAGCTGTAAGATCACAGCAGAGCCTACTAGTCTTATATGACTACTTCTATCTTTAATGATACTAATAAAATAATAGGAAGTCCAGATGCTCTTACTAGCCTGCAAAAGGGTTATCACAGATAACAATAAAACGGCTCCTGTCCTTAGTGCAGTGACTTAGAACTCGCTATCAGAACAAGTCTGTTGATTCAAAGGTGATGCAGATGGAGAACAGAGACACTGTTTACTCAAACACATGACAGCTTTTGGTTTGTTTTCAGTTTTTGAGACAGGGTCTCACCATGTAGTCCAGGCTAGCCTTGAACTTGCCAAGTAGTCAAAGTGGGCCTGGAACCCTATTTTTAGCCATTTCCATTGAGTAAGAATCCAAGTTGCACATATCAGTGCTGTCCACATCTAACATGATAATGTCTGCACACAGGAAACAAAGCCAAGTCCTTTCACACAGCAAAAAGGTCCCGGGACGACCATCCTAAGTCAGTGTCTCTTCGTGCCGCACATATTCCCCAATGTCTGCTTGATGAAACACCACAATTGCCATGGGGTCCACTTTCCTGCAGTCTTGAGTAGACTTTGCTGCTACCCCGAAACCCTGGAATTGAACAGACACCAAATCACTCACTTAAAAAAAAAAAAAAAAGGAATCAAACAAAAAGCTTTATTAAAACAGCTGTATCTGAGAAATTCAAAGGATGTTGAGAGGTAACGCTCACAGGTGCGCAGGCTGAAACAACACTCCTTCCAAACGGCTCCCATCTCTACTCACCAAAGGAATGTCCGCCATGGAGTAAACCACCACTCCCTGGTACTGAGAAGTGTTTTCAGTGATTCGACCCAGACCGGATTTCAACACGTGGTTTCCATACAGGAAGGACTGCTCTGCTCCAGGCTTTATCCACACTTTATACTGAAAGAGGGTTAAAAACCAAGAGACAAAAACGCTAGCTCTACCCTATAGTGAGAGCAGCTGCTGCTTCTGTTAAAAGAGAGGAGGGGGATGGACAAACAGACAAGCAGACACGTTCCCTTTAAACTGTTTGGACCCTAAACTTTTCGCCTTGGAGTTCCTTCCTCAATTCTACATCTCAACGCGCTAATTTACCTGACAGCTTAACAGTTTCTTTTCTTTTTTTAGGGGCCCAGGATCCTTCTCAGCACAGCCACTTCTCTCTGCTCACCGGCTGACTCTGGGGAGGTCTGTTTCCCTACAGGTTTCTAGACTATGCAGCCACGCGGCATCCTTAGGTCCACACCCCTTCCTAAGCATACCCAAGCAGCCAACACCTGCAAGCATCTGCAGCTGACACTGGCAGGAACTCCATGTAAATGAGTCTGTGCTGACCTAGCCGTCCTCCTCGACTCCATCCCCGATGGCACAAAATAGACCAGCCCCACATACCTTGGCATAGGGTGCAAGGTAATCGAGCGCTGTAACGTGCAACCGGAACTTGTGAGTCTTGGTAAACTTTCCAAAACACGTCCCCAGTGAAACCAGCTTCTCCCCAGAGATGTTGGCGGCCAGCTTCAGGATCATCTCACTACAAGGACGAGGGAGGAAGGTGCCTGGGTGACGGCCACAGACGGACGCGGGCCTCCAGCCCGGTTACACGGTTCGCGCCAAGCCCCACCTCACCTCACATAGTACACGCGGTCGTTGTGCAGTCGGAAGCAGTAGGTGCCGTCAGGCCTGTCCACCAGGAGCTGCAGGTTCTCCCCGATGCTGAGGGCAGAAGGGAGACTGGAGGCTACGCCGGGACCGTCCCGCCCCAGGGCCGCGTCCCCGCTCCCCGCGCGCCCGTCCCCCGTCCGCCTCTCGGGTGCCTACTATTTCGCGATCTTCTCAAACATCACTCGGGTCTCTTCTTCTGTCAACGGACGCATTTTCCTGCTAGCCCGGCTCCCGGGATCCTCGTGCCTGGAGAGACGGAAACGGAAGTCACCTTACCCCGCTTCCTGGCAACACCAAAGCGTGCCTCTCTAGCCCTGTGCCACGTGTTCTCTGTGTTAGTGCCACCTAGCTCGGAGGACCTCCGGGGAACCGGAAAGCTGGCTGGGCGGAGAAACCATAGAGAAAGGAAATGTTTCCCAACTCGTTTCCGGTTCCAGGCGCGAAGCCAGCGCCCTCCCGGGTCTGGAGAGGAAGTGACCGTGTGGCTGGCTGGCTGGCTGTCTGGCTGGGAAGATGGCGACTGCTGTGACTCTCCAGTCCTCCGCTCCTGCTTCGGCCACGGCGACGGCCACAGCAGCCGCGCTGGGGGAAGTGGAAGATGAAGGACTCCTGGCGTCGCTCTTCCGCGACCGCTTCCCCGAGGCCCAGTGGCGTGAGCGGCCGGACGTGGGCCGCTACCTCCGGGAGCTGAGCGGCTCGGGGCTGGACCGGCTGCGACGCGAGCCCGAGCGCTTGGCGGAGGAGCGGGCCCAGCTGCTGCAGCAGACGCGCGACCTGGCCTTCGCCAATTACAAGACGTTCATTCGCGGTGCCGAGTGCACCGAGCGCATCCACCGTCTCTTTGGCGACGTGGAGACGTCCCTCGGTCACCTGCTCGACCGTCTGCCCAGCTTTCAGCAGAGCTGCAGGTGCGGCTGGCCTAATGCTGAGAGGCCCATATCTGTAGCTGACCCCTACGTGGAGCGCAGAGCTCTCTCCCTGTCGCTTTATTAATCCACTTAAATTTCACCACAACCACCTAGGTAGGTACTGTCATTGTTAATTTACAGACGAGGAAGTCGAAGTGAACTGACTTGTCCGAGAACACAGCTAGTAAGTTTCGAAGTCAGAATTGGAAGCCAGGAGTCCACCTCTCCCTCATAGGCTGTTGTATTAAATAATAATAAAAATCCAGCCAGTCTTGTTGACACAAACCGTGATTCCAACACTTGAAGCTCAAGGTATTGAAGTCCAAAAGTCTGAGTATTGAGTTCCGGCCATCCTGAGCTACGTGTCTAGACATTGTATCAACACACTGGGCCCGACATACTTAACACTGTATAAACGTCTGCCTACTATATATGCACCTTTATAATTAGGAATATTCAACAGCTTGGGTTGGAGGCTATCTGCTTTGAAACTTCCATTGGTAAATGAGGCTGACATGGAAATCTTATTTGGGGGTATCATAGGTCGTCAAAAACATTTCATTTTTGAGCTATAATGCTTCATAGGCTCCCACGCTTATTATACTCTTAGTTATCCAGCCTATGTACCCGCTATGTCTGGAAAGAGATTCAGGACTTAAAAGCCAATTTCTAGAGTTACCGTAGAGAAGTGGAGAAAGAGAAAGGATAAAGGCTGAACAGCCGCACATCATATTCAGACCTGAGGGACTCGGCAAGAGTGTGGCTTGTAGGCTGCTTAGGGCTCTGATGAGAGAATATTAATAGCTATTAAAGATACGTGTATGAGTGGTTTGGCTGCACAAATGTGAGCACCATGTGCCCAAGGATGCCAGAAGGGGTGTCAGATCCTTGGCACTGGAGTGGTATGTGTGGGGACCTGAGCCTGAGTCCCTCCAAGAGCAGTGCTTGCTGAGCCAGCTCGACAGCCCCAATAGCCAGTAAGGAAATTGTTTACTCTTTTTTATACATTTGCTTTTGTCAGGTCCTGAGTACTTCATGAATGTTCCCCCCCCCCCCAAGACAGGGTTTCTCTGTGTAGCCCTTGCTGTTCCAAAAATCCCCCTGTAGACCAGGGTGGCCTCAGACCCAGAGATCTGCCTGCCTCTGCCTCCTCAGTGCTCAGATTAAAGGGGTGCACCACTGCGCCTCCTGGCCCCATACATGTCATCTTACCTGTTTCTAACTTTTTTTTTAAAGATTTATTTATTAATTATGTATACAGCGTTCTGCCTGCATGTACGCCTGCAGGCCAGAAGAGGGCACCAGGTATCATTACAGATGGTTGTGAGCCACCATGTGGTTGCTGGGAATTGAACTCAGAACCTCTGGAAGAGCAGTCAGTGCTCTTAACCTTTGAGCCATCTCTCCAGCCCCACCTGTTTCTAACTTTCATGCCTTTGTGAGATGGGTCTTCTTACTATTTAACCAAACAAGAGACAAGTCCAGAGAGGCCAAGTGCCTTGCCTTGCCTTGCCTTAGTCCTTAATGAGGCCTAGAGCAGTTCAGCCCCAAATGTGGCCATCCTTGGAGCAATCCAGATCTACAAGCCATTTAAAAAATTACATGGAGGGAGATGGGTGCCACCATGTGCATGTGGAAGTCAGAAGACAGCTCTTCTTCCGTTATGTGGCATCTAGGGATTAAACTCAGGAGGCGACTGAGCCATCTCGATGCTTTATGTAAGCTACCAATTAATGATGCGATCTTGAAAAGTTTCTTTTTTTTTTAAAGATTTATTTATTAATTATTTGTACAACATTCTGCCTCGGTGTATGCCCACACGCCAGAGGGCACCAGATCTCAGTACAGATGGTTGTGAGCCACCATGTGGTGGCTGGGAATTGAACTCAGGACCTCTGGAAGAGCAGCCAGTGCTCTTAACCGCTGAGACATCTCTCCAGGCCACCTTGAAAAGTTTCTTTCTTTCTTTCTTTCTTTCTTTCTTTCTTTCTTTCTTTCTTTCTTTCTTTCTTCTTTATTATGTGTACAATATCCTGTCTGTGTGTATGTCTGCAGGCCAGAAGAGGGCACCAGACCTCATTCCAGATGGTTGTGAGCCACCATGTGATTGCCGGGAATTGAACTCAGGTCCTTTGGAAGAGCAGGCAATGCTTTTAACCACTGAGCCATCTCTCCAGCCCCCTTGAAAAGTTTCTTAAGCCTTGAGTTAAAAGTGTCTTCAAGGGGGCTGGAGAGATGGCTCAGAGGTTAAGAACATTGCCTATTCTTCCAAAGGTCCTGAGTTCAATTCCCACAACCACATGGTGGCTCACAACCATCTGTAATGGGGTCTGGTGCCCTCTTCTGGCCTGAAGGCATACACACAAACATATGCATAATAAATAAATAAATATTTTTTTAAAAAAAAAAGTGTCTTCAAGGGACTTGGAGAGATGGCTCAGTGGTTAAGAGCACTGGCTGCTCTTCCAGAGGACCCAGGTTCAACTCCCAGCACCCACATGGCAGCTCACAACTGTTTGTAACTCCAGTTCCAGGGGATATGACACCTTCACAACAAGGCACAAAAAAATAAAGTATTAAACAATATTTCTTTAGCCAGGTGGTGGTGGCATGTCATTAATCTCAGTACTCTAGGGCAGAGGCAGGCAGATCTCTGTCTACAGAAAGAGTTCCAGGACAGTCAGGGCTATGAACAAAAACCCTGTCTCAAAAAAAAGTTACTTGAATTATAATAGGAGTTATAAGTTTGATATGAGGATTCTGAAACAGTGTTAACTGTATCCCTGGCTAGCCTGAGACTCACTATGTAGAAAAAGATCCATGAACTCATATCAGCCTCAGCCCCTGGAAGGCTAGAATCAAGGGTGTACATCACCACCCCCAGCCCTGTGGGAAGATTTTAAATAAACCAGGCAAACTATCGAGCCCAGTGCCCAATAAGTGCTTGGTAACTACCTACTGTGTAAAACAATGAGGAAATCTATTTTCTTAATTGTTTCTAGGAACTTTGTGAAGGAGGCCGAGGAGATCAGCTCTAACCGCCGGATGAACACCCTGACTCTAAACCGGCACACAGAAATCCTGGAGATTTTAGAGATTCCCCAGCTTATGGACACCTGTGTCCGAAACAGCTATTACGAAGAGGCCCTGGAGCTTGCCGCCTATGTTCGCCGACTGGAAAGGAAATACTCCTCTATCCCTGTCATCCAGGTAGCCAGCTTGTCCAGAGGGCCACGAGCTGACGTCTCGTAATTATTAGTTCTGTGTTAGTTCTGTGGTTGTGACTAAGCTTTTTTTTTTTTTTGGTTTTTTTTGGTTTTTTCGAGACAGGGTTTCTCTGTGGTTTTGGAGCCTTGTGACTAAGCTTTTAAGTAGAAACCTTTGCATATTTCATATCAATTTCTGCCAGCCAGGTAAGCTGAACAGAAGATAGTGGCTCACTCATTCAAGGATCTTTTCTGTTGTTGTTTTGGTTTTATTGTTTTTGTGTAGTGTTTTGTCTTTTGTGTAGCCTTGGCTATCCTGGAACTCACACTGTAGATTAGGCTAACATCAAACTCACAGAGATCTGCCTGCTTCTGTCTCCCTAGTACTGGGATTACAGGCGTGCGCCACTGCCTGGCCAAAGATCATATTGCTCATGTGCCAGACACTGCCTCAGGTAGCAGGAATACCAGGTGAACAAAGTCAAGGCCATGGCTCTCACGAAGTTTCTATTCTAGTGAAGTCTGATAATTAACAAATAATATTGCAGGGGCTGGAGAGATGGCTCAGGGGTTAAGAGCACTGATTGCTCTTCCAGAGGACCCAGGTTCATTTCCCAGCACCCACATGGCAGCTCACAACTGTCTGTAACTCCAATTCCTGGGGGCCCGACACCCATGGCAAACACCAAGGCATGTTAAAGAAAAATAAATAAAATAGTATTGCGGATATTGGTAAATATCTGAAGAAATAAGTCAGAGAAAGCCAGGCAGTTGGTTGGGATATGCCTATAAACCCAGCCCCTGGAAGGTGGAGCCAAGAGGATCAATCCTTCAAGGCCATCCTTAGCTATTTAGTGACATTGAGGCCAGCCTGCTGAGATTCTGTCTCAAAAAATAAATAAATAAACTGAGTTGGGGACTAGGGTAAAGGGAAGCATGGTCAGGGTGAGAAAGAACCAGTGCTTGAAGATCTAGGGAGACAGCAGCCAGGAGGAGAAGCAGATAAGGTGAGGTGGAAAGAAACTGGAGTGTTTCAGGAATCCCAAACTAGCGCTCTTCCTAGACTATAATGAGAAAGGCTGGAGCATCAGGCAGGGCCTGGAGGTCATGATGACTAGTTGGTAGTTTGTTGACTGTGATGGGAAATTGTAGGAGGATTTCTGAGCAAGAGAGTTAGTTATGCAAGCAGATCTCTGTAAACCTGCAGGTGTAAGCTTTAGAAATCCACTATATGCCGGGCGGTGGTGGCGCACGCCTTTAATCCCAGCACTCAGGAGGCTGAGGCAGGCGGATCTCTGTGAGTTCGAGACCAGCCTGGTCTACAAGAGCTAGTTCCAGGACAGGAACCAAAAGCTATGGAGAAACCCTGTCTCGAAAATCCAAAAAAAAAAAGAAATCCACTATATGTCGGGAAAGCCGCAAGAATGTTGGCCCCTGGTGACCAGGTTAGTAGGATGGGTCTCAGTACTTTTCCCAGTGTGTGACCCAGTGTCTGTTGTCAGAGCATCGTGAATGAAGTGCGCCAGTCCATGCAGCTGATGCTGAGCCAGCTGATCCAGCAACTGAGGACCAACATCCAGCTCCCAGCCTGCCTGCGTGTCATTGGCTATCTCCGGCGCATGGATGTCTTCACTGAGGCTGAGCTGAGGGTGAAGTTTCTTCAGGCCCGGGATGCTTGGCTTCGCTCCATCCTGACTGCCATTCCTAATGATGATCCTTATTTCCATATCACAAAAACCATTGAGGCCTGCCGGGTCCACCTCTTTGATATCATCACTCAGTACCGTGCCATCTTCTCGGATGAGGACCCCTTACTGCCATCTGCCATGGGAGAGTACACTGTGAATGAGGGTGCCATCTTCCATGGCTGGGTGCTGCAGAAAATCTCACAGTTCCTGCAAGTGCTAGAGACCGATCTTTACCGGGGTATAGGAGGGCGCTTGGATTCTCTGCTGGGCCAATGCATGTACTTTGGGCTGTCCTTTAGCCGGGTGGGGGCTGATTTCCGGGGCCAGTTGGCTCCTGTTTTCCAGAGAGTGGCACTCAACTCTTTCCAGAAAGCAGTTGAGGAAGCAGTAGAAAAATTCCAGGATGAAATGACTTCGTACACCCTCATCTCAGCTGCAGCCATCCTGGGCAGCAGTAACATGCCTGCTGCAGTGCCGACCACACAACCCGGGACGTTGCAGCCACCGATGGTACTCCTAGACTTCCCGCCGCTTGCCTGCTTCCTCAACAACATTTTGGTTGCTTTCAACGATCTGCGTCTCTGCTGTCCTGTGGCCCTAGCACAGGATGTGACTCGGGCCTTGGAGGATGCCCTTGCCAAGGTGGGTAATTTTCTTCTACCTTGGTCTGCCTTTGTTAATAGCCAGCCAGGTTTTTGTATTAAACCAGTCCACATAAGCATGGTGCCTGCTGACTTAGAGAGGTTTAGTGTGGTCTTAATAGTTTTTCTGGAGAGCATGATGACTCTGTGGGGATGATCCTGGAAGAAGCTATGAAGTAGAGTACCTGTGGCAGTCATTCAGCCAGATTCCCATTAACTCAGCAGCTTAAAACTGTATCTGTAAACCAGGCATTCAGGTCCACTGTCTCTGGGTCCTCTGCTCAGGGTCTCACAGGCCGTATTCAAGGCATCAGCTGGGTCCAGGTGTCTGCTGAAGTTAATTCTCCTGCTCCATCAGGAGTTCATTCCAGTTGTCAGGTGTCACCCCATGCCATTGGAAAAGTTACAGAACTCAGTTTCTAGAGACTGTCTACCATAGATAGCTCACAACATGCTGTTTCTTCCTCAAGGAACAGGAGAGCATCTCCCCAGTGTTATTTTATGATGCTCCTCTCCTGGAACTGGGAACCGTACCAGAACGTAACAAGTTGGGTCATCAACCCCCCAGTGATGTGACACAATAGTGTCTCTGTTGACCACAGTGCTGAATTTGGACAAGATAGCAATGAAATGTAGTGTTGAGAATGATTAACTTTTTTATTTTTTGGTTTTTCAAGACAGGGTTTCTTTGTGTAGCCTTAGCTGTCCTGAAACTTGCTCTGTAGACCAGGCTGTTCTTGAACCCACAGAGATCAGCCTGTCTCTTCCTCCTGAGTGCTGGGATTAAAGGTGTGCTCCCCCGCCGCCCAGCTGTGAAAGACCTTTCTTCATGCTGCACGTTTGTGCTGTCCACATTGTCAGCAGCAGCAGACTTGTCTGAGGTTCTTGTCATTCTTGTCTCATAGGTAACCAAAACAATCCTGGCATTCCATCGTGCTGAAGAGGCTGCATTCAGCAGTGGGGAACTTGAAATCTTCGTCCAGTTCTGCACTGCCTTCCTGGAAGACCTTGTTCCGTATCTGAACCGCTGTCTTCAAGTCCTGTTCCCGCCAGCTCAGATAGCCCAGACTCTAGGTAAGAAAAAGAAAAGATTTTTAAATTTTTTACCTTTTGTTACAGGATCTGTGTAGCCCAGGCTGACCTGGAACTCAGAGCTCTCTCCCTGTCTCTCCAGAGTAGGATTAAAGGCATGAACCATAACACCTAGCTCTGGTTTTCTTCTATGATTTTATTATTACTGTTTTTGGTTGTTTTGAGACAGGGTCTCATATGTAGCCCTGAATGTCCTAAAATTCAATCCGTATACCAGACTGACCTCAAACTCAGAGATCCTTCTGAATGGCTTGGATTAAAGATGTGTGCCACCACCACCTAGCCTATTTTTTTATTATTTTTAATTATGTATTAATGTAAAGTCTGTGTGTGGGTATGAGTATGTGAATATTTTTAATTTAAGTCATGTTTGCTATGTAGTTAAAGCCATTCTTGAACTTCTGGTCATCCTGCCTCTACCATCCAGGGGTTGGGGGTCACAGGCAAACACCACTTCTGTCTTAAGAGTATGAAGTTGCTTTACAGACATTTAGTTACATAAGTATTGTGTGCATAAGTCAGTGCCTTTCTGAAAATATACACAGGTGGGGTAACCATTACTAGCACCTGTTTTAGAAGTCTGTCACTCTAAGATCCCATTGGCAGACACTCTTCAGTTGTACCTGGCAAACTTTTGCTGTTGCTCTGTCGTTTCTGAACATTTTTTAAAAAATATTTATTTAGGGCTGGAGATGGCTCAGTGGTTAAGAGCATTGCCTGCTCTTCCAAAGGTCCTGAGTTCAATTCCCAGCAACCACATGGTGGCTCACAACCA
>NC_022011.1:3872346-3881803 GCF_000317375.1 Microtus ochrogaster
AGAGGGCACCAGACCTCATTACAGATGGTTGTGAGCCACCATGTGGTTGCTGGGAATTGAACTCAGGACCTTTGGAAGAGCAGACAATGCTCTTAACCGCTGAGCCATCTCTCCAGCCCTGAACATTTTATAGAAATGGAATCATACACTATGTGGATTATCTGGGCAAGCAGAAGAAGCCAGTCACAAAAGGACTACCTATTGTGTGCTTCCCTTTATATACAATATTCAGAGAGTGGTTTTGTTGTTTTGGATTGTTTTTTTGGACAAGAGTCTCCTGTAGCCCTTGCTGTGTATTGGAGGATGACCTTAACCTCCTAGTCTGCACACCTCCGCCTCCTAGAGAAATGGTGCAGAGGCCGTGGATCTGACTTTGGGACCAACTTGGTTTACAGAGTGAGTTCCAGCACAGCCAGGGCCACCCAGAAAGAAACTTTGACTTGAAAAAAAAAAAAAAAAAAAGAATTTCTTTCTCTCTCTCATTGGGCTTGGTGGCACAGGCCTTTAATCCCAGGATTTGGGTAACAGGAGGCAGGTGGATCTTTGTGATTTGGGACCTACCTGGTCTAGATAGTGAATTCCAGGAGAGCCATTGCTATATGGAGAGACCCTGTTTCAAAAAATAAGACCAGTAAAAAATAAATAAATAAATAAATAAATAAATAAATAAATAAATCTCCCCCAGTTATAGATCTCTTCTGGAGTAGGGCTGAGGGGAGACACAGCTCCTCCTCAGGCAGAGGGGTCAGTGATGACCTTGGCTAAGGGTGGCTGTTCTCCACAAACCCTTTCTCTTGGTGTCTATCCCAGGACTCTAATGGTTGGCTCCTGCTCCGACCACCCTTACCGTGGGACCTCAGTATAACAGTCTTAATATATTACAAGTATGCTCTCGTAGTATTGGAATATGTAATTGTGTCAGTTCTTTACCCTGAGCGCCCCCACCATGGTCTCTGCGTTGAATTTAATAACTTGTTTTCCATTTCATTTTTCCTACCATCTGGGTTAGGCATTTCACCCACCCAGCTCTCCAAGCACGGAAACCTTGGGCATGTGAACATCAGCGCTATCCAGGAGCCTCTCGCGTTTATCCTGCCTAAGAGAGAGACAGTCTTCTGTCTAGATGGCCAGGAGCTAGTGCCCGACCTCGTGGCCCCAGCTCAAGAGCTTTCTGCGGAGCAGCCTGGCCTGGAACCAGATACTTCAGCGGCCCCCGAGGGCGGGTCAGAGAAGGGAGAACCAGAGGAACCTCTGCCTGGGGAGCCAGTGGAGGGGGAGCCGCTGCCCGCGCAGCCGCCCAGTGAGGAGCCATAGGCAGTGTTCCCTGCATCCAGGCTGGGGGGCAGGACTAAAGGCACAGCGCTGCCGGCGGCATCTGGGCAGGGAAGGTCGCCGCTCGTGTGGAGGCTGAGACTGCTTTGCCTAGGATATCGCGGGGCACGGTGGTATGTGGCAGCTTTAATAAAGCCGACGACTACCGCCATCTGGCTGCTGTCTCCGATAACTGGTCCCAGAAGTCGCGCGAGAACTACGCTTCCCGGCGTCCCTGGCGCTAGCGGGAGGACGGGTCGCGGCGGTTTTGGCGCCATGGGGCTGCTGGGTGGGCTGCTGGTAGCGGCTCGGGTCCCGCTGGGCGGGGTGCGGAGCTGCAGCTCGTCGGCCGGCCTAGAGGGTCCCGCACGCACGCGCTCCTACTGGCGGTACCTGAGGCGCCTCGTATGGGGCGCACCGCAGCCGCCGTACTCGCGCGTGTGCCAGGTCGGAGACCCGGTGCTGCGCACCGTTGCGGCTCCGGTGGAACCCGCGCAGCTGGCCGGGCCGGAGCTGCAGCGGCTCGTGGGGCGGCTGGTGCAGGTGATGCGGCGGCGGCGCTGCTTGGGTCTGAGTGCGCCGCAGCTGGGGGTGCCGCTGCAAGTGCTGGTGCTCGAGTTCCCCGACGCGCTCTTCCGTACCTTCTCACCGCGCCTGCGCGAGCTGCGTCAGATGGAGCCCTTCCCGCTTCGCGTGCTGGTTAACCCCAGCCTGAGGGTGCTGGACAACCGCATGGTCACCTTCCCCGAGGGCTGCGAGAGCGTTGCCGGTTTCCTGGCCTGTGTGCCTCGCTTCCAGGCCGTGCAGATCTCAGGTGCAAGGGACGGGGGCGGCGGGGTTGCCGTGCTCTCCTTAGCCGGACCCGGGAGAACAGGGAACTCGGGACTCCTGAAGAGCAGGGCAAAACCCGCGTAGATGGGACGCAGGGTGCCAACCGGGGAGACTTAGATAGGGAATCTGTATCTGTCTCAACTCTCATAGGTGTGTATATAGATTCCCATATATGTGTGTCGGTATTAACACGTTTTTCCTAGTTTACAAGTCATGGTGGGCTTGTCTAAGAAAGCAGGATCCAGCCTTATCCAGCTAGAGCAACAAACCATTCCATGCCTGTCTTTCACATTGTCTTATAGAATGTGGTTATTATTTGCTACTGTGCCAAGCTGAAATATTTTTGATACATAGCACCTGTGCCAAGCTGAAATATCTTTGATACATAGCACCTGAGAAAGCTTTGAGGAGGGGGTTTCTTATCCTTGCCCTGTAATAGAGCTAGGAATCAGGCTGAATAAAAAAGTTGGCATTTGTCCATATTCACTTTCGGATGCTGCCTCTGTAGATAGAATATAAATAGGCGTAGCCAGGGCAGGAATTAGGAAATAGAGTCAGGAGGTTAAGCACATTGGGAAGGGCCTCACCTCAGCCAACCTGTAACTTCCTTTGCAGGACTGGACCCAAGGGGAGAGCCGGTGGTGTGGTCAGCAAGTGGGTGGACAGCCCGAATCATCCAGCACGAGATGGATCATTTGCAGGGCTGCTTGTTCATTGACAAAATGGACAGCGGGACATTTACCAATCTCCACTGGATGGAGGTCAATGACTGAATCCCTCTCGCCTGACTGAGGGTCTGGAAAACCGGCATGCGGACACTTCAGGTGAAGACGGGCACATCTTTTTGTGCTTCAACTTGGAATTGATTCCAATCTGACAGTAAACAGTGGACTGCCAGTGTGTGCTGGATTGAGATAAAGGAAGATGATAGAAATGCTTGTCCTGAAAGCAGATTTTGACAGAATATGTTACAGCATGGGTAGAAATATACCCTTGAAGAAGGAGTGGGTATTCCCTGACAATTTTGCATGAACAGAAGTGGGCAGGCAAACATTCTCAGTACAAATAACTACACAAAACACACACACAATTAAGAGCTAAAAAACCAAAGCTTCTATCAGCCACTTTCAATCAGCAAAGAAAACAGGTTTTCAAGATAGAGTACTTAGAGCTGGGGGCATATAAAGCTCATGGGTACAACAGTGCTTGATGTAGAGAGATGTAGGTTTGATTCCTGGCATAAGGAAGGTAAGTATACAGAGGAATAATACCAGTTTTTGGAGGTTAGAACAATCCCTTTACAATGTGATCTGTGTACACACAGCATCTTTGGAGCTGCTTTACCTGGAGACCTAAACTGGGCAGCATCTCTTCAGCAACAGTTACTAAGTTGTTATGGGAACAGAGACCTAACATTACCATTCCTAACCCAGCACTTAGGATCCTGAAGAGGGAGGATCAGGAGTTCAAGACACCCCGCACCCCCAGGTTTCTCAGTAGCTTGGAGCCAGTCCTGGAACGTGCTCTGTAGACCAGGCTGGCTGGCCTTGACCACAAAGATCCACCTGCCTCTGCCTCCTGAGTGCAGGGATTAAAGGCACCCAGCAAGGTGCACAGTAAGTTCAAGTTACTCGAAACCCTGTCTTGAAAGATAGCAAAACTGCTGCTGCACTTCTGTGCATGTAGGACTTATCACCTGACTGGACTGCAGGTCTGGAGAACACTCCCACTTCCTGTCCTGCTAAGGAAAGAAAACAGTGAAGAGGGCCTTGCAAGAAGTAAGCTCCATTCTCAAAGAATCCCATAGTAGAATAAAAAAAGAGAAGACTCGAGTAGCTCAAGAAGGGAAAGGGTTTATTAGACATCTCCGGGGCAGGACCAGCAGAGGCTGGCTCAGTTCTCAGTCGGGGAAGGCATCAATAAAGCCCTGCATGACTGTTCATCTCTCCTGATGGAAGCCATCAGCTCCTGCAAGGAAGACCTGAAGCTCCAGGTGCAAACTTAGGATGATGGGATGGCTTTTCCTACTTCCCGTGGTCAGCTCTCAAGTAGTCGGACTCAAGAAGAAAGGAGTGGGAGCAGGAGCCTAGTGGCTCCCAATCCTTAACACTTCCAGATGGTTTTTCTCTTTATTTATAAACAAGACAGAAATCAAAGCAGCATTAATCTAGGGGAACAAAAGTTAAAAATAAAAACAAAAAAAAAAAAATAGATCAGGACAAGAAGTGTGAGCATCCAAAAGTGGAGTGTGCAGAACCAGTGTCCCGAGTGTTCTACATGGCAAAGCATCTGCAGCTGGGGAGGCCCCTTCATCATCCCACTAGGCTGGCAGCCAGGCAGCCTGGCCACTGGTGTAGGAAGAAGTCCCATGACTTTGCTCCAGTCGAACTCCCAATTTCATGACCAACGTGAAGCTTTAGCTCTCCTGTCCAAAGTCCTCAGAGAATTTCTTCACTTTCAGGAGGTCTTCTGCATTCACTGTGGGTCGGGTGGTGGCTAAAGACCGGAGCATGTCTGACTGCAGGGACACAAGCACACAGCTGAAAACCAGCGCTCCATGTCCTCAGCACCTCCTCTAGTTGTGCTGGCTAGACTGACAAGAGGCCTGCCTCTGAGGTCACCCCCAGTGCAGACTGCGTATCATGTCCACACGCCTCTCCCTCTGGAAGACTGCTTCACCCCATAACTCTGCCATCCCATCCCATCAGTAGCTTCCATTACTGCATTCACCCACAGCACAGACAGCTGCCAGAAGAGAACTAGGAGAGCACTAGGCTGTCTGGGTAATTTTCACTGGTTCATTATGGATCAAAAAGCCTGGCCTTGGAATGACAATTAGTGTCTGGACTTTACTGTCCCCCCCCCCCTTTTTTTTTTTTCCGAGACAGGATTTCTCCGTAGCTTTTTGGTTCCTGTCCTGGAACTAGCTCTATAGACCAGGCTGGCCTCGAACTCACAGAGATCCACCTGCCTCTGCCTCCCGAGTGCTGGGATTAAAGGCTTAAAGGCTTAAAGGCGTGCGCCACCACCGCCCGGCTTTACTCTTCCCCTTAAAGGTTCCCAGAGTCTCAGCAAAAACCTCAGTACCCACTACCCCAAGGCTACTCTGGGAGGGCTATGAGCCAGGACAATAGGAAAACACTCACTTGTATTTTTAGACTCAGATTCCCAGTTTTCTCTCCCAGTGGGTCACTTACCATGCAAACCACAGGCTCTAAGAGTTTATCACCAGGGACATCCATCCAAGTCATCTCTATGGCCCCTTGGTCCCCTGGAGAACATGGGGTCAGAAGATCATCAATCACAACACTAGGGTTGGTGCGGGAAGGGCCACAAACCTGAAACCAAGCAGAGATTGTCAGGCTGTCGTGGCTGTCCTGAGAATGGCCTGAAGGGAATATTGGGATCTCTAGGTCACCAAGGTTGGAGGAGGGCAGAGCTCCTTTCAAAGTCCCTAAAAACTCAGGTCTGAGGTCTGAAAGACAACTCCGTGGTAATGGCACCTGCCACGTAAACCTGACAACAGAGTTCCATCTGTGGAGCCCACGTGAAAGTAGAGGAGAACCAAGTTCACAGAATTGTCCTTTTACCTATAAAACATGTCATGGCACCCATGCATATGGCCCCTAACCCCACAGTAGCATCTAAAGCAAAACGAACCCTCTGATGGCAAGCACCTGTGATCCCAGCCCTTAGGAGGTACAGGCAGGATATTTAAGGTTCTTTTCAACTACAGGGAGAGTTTGATGCTGGCCTGGACTAACTGAAACTGTCTCAAACAAAGGAGTTCCGGCTAGTGAGACGGGAAAGGCACCTGTAACTGAGCCTGCTGACCTGAGTTTGATGTCCCAGATACATATGGCGGAAGGAAAGAACCAACTCCTTAAAGTTATTGTTTGCCCTCTATGTGCACAAACAACAAACAAAGCTGAGAGGTCCACGTGGGTTGACCTGGCTTTAGAGTGTCATGGACAGCAAGCTCTTCCAGCTGCTGGTCTCCTCTTCCTCAAGTGCCACCAAGACTCATCACCATAAGTGTAACTGTAGCAACTATGTTCCACCACTGGTCTGTTGCAATGGGGAAACAGCCCATGCACCCTTAGCACTGCTTTCCCCAACTCCAGGCTCTGGCTCTGGTCACAACAGTGTGTCTTTTAACAGAGCAAGCTGCCCACCCCTCCAAACTTCTGGGACTTCTAGTCTCCAACATGCACTGATGGACAGTCACTATTTGCTAAAGAAGAATCAGCATTTCTTTCTTTTTTGTGAGCCACCGTGTGGTTGCTGGGAATTGAACTCAGGACCTCTGGAAGGGTAGTCAGTGCTCTTAACCTCTGAGCCATCTCTCCAGCCCTCCTTTTTTTCGAAACAGGATTTCTTTGTAGTGTTGGAGCCTGTCCTGAATCTTGCTCTGTAAACCAGTCTGGCCTCGAACTCATAGATCCGCCTGTCTCCAGCATTTTTCTTTTTTTTTTCTCTTTTTTTTGGTTTTTCGAGACAGGGTTTCTCTGTGGCTTTGGAGCCTGTCCTGGCACTAGCTCTGTAGACCAGGCTGGTCTCGAACTCACAGAGATCCGCCTGCCTCTGCCTCCCGAGTGCTGGGATTAAAGGCGTGCGCCACCATCGCCCGGCTTAAAATGTGTAGCCCAGGCTGGCCTCGAACTCGTGATCCTCCTGCCTCTGCCTCCTTCAGCAAATCCTACCGGCGTGCGCCACCACAACCGGCCTGCATTTTTCTTGTTGGTTGTCTGTATCACTGTCTTCCCTATACCTAGGACAGGACAGTGCTGGCGCACCGCAGGATCCACAGCAGACACACAACGAAGACGTGCCTGAGTGAGTAGGCAAGTCCGTCCACTTGTGTGTCTGGCACTTGGCAAGTATTCAGTTTGTGTGCACCCCGCCCTCCAGCTTGGTGCTGGCTGTTAGCTTCTGAAGATCATTACACCAGCAGTACTACAGGGAGGATGTGTGGCACTGCTTCAGTTCTAGAGCAAAAGGGCACATAATATCTGCCCTTGGAGCCGGGTGGTGGTGGCGCACATCTTTAATCCTAGCACTCGGGAGGCAGAGGTAGAGGCAGACAGATCTCTGAGTTCAAAGCCAGCCTGGTGTACAGAGTGAGTTCTAGGATAGATAGTAAGGACTACAAGAGAAACCCTGTCTGGGGGGGAGAGGTGTGGAGGGAGGAATCTATCCTTGGTTCTCTCATAGAGCATGTACCTTTAGCAGTCAAGAATCTAAAAAATCAAAAACACAAGAGTCCACCCCTACCTCCTGACTGCTGCCACTCACCTTTTTGAAGTGTGTTGCTGACTGCACTTTTCTAACCGGCTGCATGAGGGAGTCCCGCACGATGATGCTGATGTCTGCTCCTGAGTAGCCTTCTGTCTTCCGGGCCAGCTCGTGGATGTTAGCATCCGTGAGGTTGTGAGGTGTGCTTCCCAGATGTAACCGAAACATCTGGGCACGGGCCGCTTCCTCTGGCAATGGGATATAAATTCGCTTCTCAAACCTGGGGAGATATATCCATATCAAATGAGAGCTGGTCACATGATGTGAAGGGAAAGGCAGCATGCATATTAAAATGAGTGACCCAGGTCCAATACCCGACTTCATCAAGGCAAGCGCAGACATGGGAAGATTCCAAAGAAATGGGATGGACATTAGCTAGTAACAAAATGACCAGTGCTAGACAAAGATATCAGCCCTAAGCTCCTAGGTTATACTCACCTCCTCCTAATGGCTGAATCCAACACCCAGGGGATATTTGTGGCACCAAGAACAAGAGTCCCATCATTGTTATTCCCCACTCCTGTGGAGAATGAGACAAGCAACTGAAGATGCCTGCAGAGGCAGCCAGGACCCATGGGAAACTAAACCATGTCTTGGGGCTTTCCTGGGTAGAGACCTATAGGACCACATGCTCTGGGAGTGATGGAGAGCCGACATGGTAAAGGCCTCAACCCTCTCTTTGATGCAAGCCCATATAAGGCCGGCAGAGATGGCATAAGTGTCTCTCTGCCGTGCCAGTGCAGCTACAGAATGGAGCTCTGGGTTAGCTTTAGGTGGAAGGTGGCCAAGGAGTGACACGGCACCAGCACACACCCTGCATCTGGACCAAGAACTCCGTTTTGATCCTTCGGGCAGCCTCGCTCTCATTTTCATTCCGTGACCCGCAGAGGGAATCCACCTCATCGATGAAGATGATGGAAGGCTTGTGTTGCCTGGCCAACTCAAACAGGTTCTTGACTAGCCTGTGAGAGTGAGAAAGGGGTCAGGACCTGGACACTCCCAAATATGTCCACCCTGAGATCCAGTTGTTACATCTAGTAACAGGGAAAACAGGTCAGACAAGCCCTCAAATAGTACTGAACCAAGAACTTGCTGTGGCATCAGCCTCAAGTCCTGGCGCCCCATTCATTAGCTCTGGACGCGGGAAGAATCCTTTCCTTTTCTCTAGGCCTCAGCTTCACATCAAAGAACGGAGATCAACTTGAGGAATAAGCTAAACCCACAGAATGCCCCTAAGAGGATACACAACAGAAACTGACTCTACAGGCTTGGCGGCACATGTCTGTAACCCCAAGGCTTAGGAGGTAGTACTAGGAGAATCAGAAGTTCAAGGCCAGCCTCTGCTACAGAGGGAATTTGTGACTAGCCTGGGGTACATGAGATCCCGTCTCACAAAACCAAAAAGAAAACAATATGTTCCTTTTTGTGTGTGTGTGTGTGTGTGTGTGTGTGTGTGTGTGTGTTTGTTTCTTGTTGGTTTTTGAAGACGGTTTCTCTGCTACACAGAGAAATCCTGGAATTCTCTCTGTAGACCAGTCTAGCTTTAAATTCAGATTCTTCTGCCTCTGCCTCCAAGTGCTGGTGCTGGAGGCCTGTACCATGACTGCCTGACATCCTTTCCCGTCTCTGGGAAGTGATCTCAAGGGGCCAGGAAGCTGGACTCCCAGCAGCTGCCAGGACTGCCACAGCACAGCTGACGGCTGACTTACTTCTCACTCTCCCCCAACCACTTAGACATCAGATCCGAGGAGGACACAGAGAAGAAGGTGGAGTTGTTGGCTTCTGTTGCCACGGCTTTGGCCAGGTAGGACTTGCCTGTGCCTGGGGGCCCAAAGAGCAGTATACCTCGCCAAGGGGTGCGCTTGCCTGTAATAAATAATGGACAGAAGTCAGCTGCTTTCTGATTGGGAGAAAGGAGCAAAGAAAAGTTAACAAGTTTGGGAGGCAGAGGCAGGCGGATCTCTGTGAGTTCGAGACCAGCCTGGTCTACAGAGCTAGTTCCAGGACAGGCTCCAAAACC
>NC_022011.1:3881903-3884544 GCF_000317375.1 Microtus ochrogaster
AAAAAAAAAAAAAAAAAGAAAGAAAAGTTAACAAGTTGAAGGCAGAGCTGCTGGAGAAGCTGGCACAGGCGACAGAACACTTGCCCTACATACCTGAGGACCAAAGTGCAGCTCCCCACACAGGGAAAATACCAGGCAAGAGTGGTGACCTGCCCGCCACTCCTGCGTTTGGAAAGGGGAGCTAGGGGATCCTTAGAGTAAGCTGGCTATACTAGCTGAATCATCGAGTTTTAGGTTCAAGTAAAGACCCTGCTTCAATATATAAGGTCAACAGCAATTGAGGAAAATACTTGACATTCTCCTTTTACCTCCATATATGCACACATATATCCCCGCATAGGGAACAGATGTATAATTATGCATAAACATACCATACATACACAATAAATAAATAAAAGTCATGGGGTTGGAGAGGTGGCTCAGCTAACAGCACTGGATGTTCTTCCAGAGAACCTAGGCTTGGTCCCAGCACCCACATTATTAGTTCGCAACTGTAACTCTAGTTTCAGGGGACCTGACACCTCCTTCTAGTCTTCAAGGGAACTGCATGAATATGGTGCACAGACATACATGCAGGCAAAACACCATACACATAAAATAAAACCAAATCTAAAAACAGTTATTGCCTAGGTGGTGGTAGCACATGCCTTTAATCCCAGCACGTGGGAAGCCAAAGCAGGCAGATCTCTGTGAGTTCAAGGCCAGCCTGTTGTACAAAGCTAGTTCCAGGATAGCCAAGGATACACAGAGAAATCCTGTCTTGAAAAAAAAAATTAAAATTAAGTTATAAAATTTATATTGAAATAAGTTATAAAACTTAAATAAAATGGAAGGCCCTTAATCACTGTCAATACAGAAAGAGAAAGTTCTATAAAACCACTGGTTTTAGAAGTAAAGAGTCCGGGCAGTGGTGGCACACACATTTGATCCCAGGACTTGGGAGGCAGAGGCAGGTGGATCTCAATGAGTTCAAAGCCAACCTGGTCTACAAAGGGAGTTCCAGGACAGCCAGGACTGTTACACAGAGAAACCCTGTCTCTAAAAAGAAAAGAAAACAAAATAATAATAAAACGAAATAAAATAAAAAAGAAGTAAAGTGTAGTGGCATTTCATTTGTGTTTTAATAAATAATGCTTGCCTGAAGATCAGAGTGTAAAACAGCCACACTGGTCAGCCCTACAGACCAGGCAGTGGTAACACACACCTTTAATCCCAGTAACCATACCAGTTTGCCAGAAACTGGGTGGTACATTCCTTTAATCTCAGTGGTACACACCTTTAATCCCAGACCTAGAGAGGATTATAAAATGGGAGGAGACAGCTCTCAGATACAATTTCATTCTGTGAGGTAGGATAGCCATTTTGGACTAAGGTAAGAGCCAGTGGCTGGCTGTTTTGCTTTTCTGACCTTCAGGTTGTACCCTAATTTCTATCTCTGAGTTTTTATTAATCGTGCTACAGTAAAGAGAACCGAACACCTACTGGGAGCTCAGACCACATCTTGTTAATGACCCCTAAGACCTCGAATACTGGCCAGCCCTGCTTGCTCACTGAGATGGTCTATTCAAAGTTCAAGTCTTATGTATCTTAAACTGACCTAGAACTCATGATGTAGCCAAGAATGGCTCTGAACTTCCAGTCATCTTGCCTCCCAAGTGCTGCTGGAAAAACTACAAATCAAGAGGTATTCCCAGCCCACAAAAACTTTTTTTTTTTCTTTTTTTTTTTGGTTTTTCAAGATAGGATTTTTCTCTGTAACAGCCTTGGCTCCAAAGCTACACAAAGAAATCCTGTCTCAAAAAAAAAAAAACACCAAAAAAAAAAAAAAAAGTTATGTGTGCCATGCTGCATTCTTTCCTTACCTGTAAAAAGGTGTGGGAATTTAATTGGCAAAATGACAGCTTCTTTGAGAGCCTCTTTAGCCCCCTCGAGTCCAGCCACATCATTCCACCGTATGTTGGGCTTCTCCATCACAACAGCACCTGCGAGAGGAACCAGATCGACCCATGAGCACAAGTGGGCCCGGAAGAGGCCCCGTACCACACCCTAGCTTCATGGACCTCAGGCCTCTTACCCATCAACTGTTCTTGCAATTTCTTTTTCTCTGGATTATCCCCTTCACTGTCACTGTCGCTACTAAGGAAGGAAACAGAAGATCAAGTTGGTTCTCTATTCTGAGAGCAAGGAGGCTCTGTAGGGTTAGTATGTGTGTGTATGTGTGTGTGGTGTGTGTGTGTGTATGTGTGTAGTAGGTGTGTATGTGTGTAGTGTGTGTGTGGTGTGTGTGTGTGGTGTGTGTAGTGTGTGTGTATGTATATGTGTGTGTGTATGTTTGTATGTGTGTAGTGTGTGTGTGGTGTGTGTTTGTTCCCAGTTCAGCACCACTGACAGATAGGCAAGCAGAGATCTCCCAGTGTGAGGGTCACGCTCCTCCAGGAAACACAACCTATCCTGCTTCCTCACTAAAGGAATAATGACAGAAGCTGCTTCCTTTCCAAGGGCTGGTAAGGGAAATGTGCTTCAGCTGGACTTAAAGAACACCAAGGCAAAGCCGGGTGATGGTGGCGCACACCTTTAATCCCAGCACTCGGGAGGCAGAGGCAGGCGGATCTCTGTGAGTTCGAGACCAGCCTGGTCTACA
>NC_022011.1:3884644-3902643 GCF_000317375.1 Microtus ochrogaster
CACCAAGGCAAACAGTCAGACTTTTCAGATTGACTCAAAAACAGACAACATGTAGTCACGGCCCAGAGAATTCAAGGGCGGAGAAGGCATGAAGTTTAAAATTACATAGTGAGACTTTGTCTCAAAACAAAACTAAAGAAAAACATTAAAGGGGAACGTGCTCCCATGCCAACAGCTGTCACTTCTTTCCTATTCGCAAACCCTCCTGCTGACCTGTCTCCTGTCCCTTTCCAACCTGTCTTTCATACTTGGAAACCAGACACTGGACTGTGCTTTGTTGTAAGCAGATGGATACCCTGTCAGCAGGGTGCACTAGCATCAAGAATGACAACACGTGAAGTAGGAACTCAGGGACTCTGGCCCCACAGCTGTATCTCCACATACTCACCCCTTGCCCTCACTCTGATTCTCCTTGACTGGCTTCTTGCCATGTTTCTCTTTGTTTCGTAAATAATCTTTCAGCTTCTCTGCTCGGTCTAGGTACTGCACGCACTTCGCTCGAATGCTCTCCTTGGCCTTGTCGCTGTGTGCTTCATCTGCAAAGTAAGAAACCCAGCTTGCTTGCTTGCTTTCTTCCTTCCTTTCTTTTCTTTCCTTTTCCTCCTCCTTCTTTTCTTAACACTTGTTCTTATCTCTGAGGACCTAAGTTTGGTCTCTAGTTATTCAAACAAATAAAGAAAAGCAAGCAAACCGGGCGATGGTGGCGCACGCCTTTAATCCCAGCACTCGGGAGGCAGAGGCAGGCGGATCTCTGTGAGTTCGAGACCAGCCTGGTCTACAAGAGCTAGTTCCAGGACAGGCTCCAAAGCCACAGAGAAACCCTGTCTCGAAAAACAAAAAAAAAAAAAAAAAAGAAAGAAAGAAAGAAATGCAAGCAAGCCAGGTGTGATAGAAAGAAAAAAAAGAAAGAAGGAGAAAAGAAACAAACAAAGCCAGTGCTTCCCTAAGCCCCAAGTGCTGCCCTCCTCTTCCAGGGCGCTGCAGTCAGGGGACCCGAGAGTGACTCACATTTGATGGCGTGGAGGAAATACTCCACAGCATGCTGGTAGAGCCGGAGAGCCTCCTCGTAGTTCTTGGCTTTGTCCTCTTCAGTGGCTTTCGTCACCAGATCGATGGCTTTCTGGAAAGGCAAGGCATATAGCTCAGTGTTCCCCAAGGGATCCAGAGAGCCTGTGGGGTCACAAGCAGCACAATGAGATAAGAGAGTTAGTGCCAGGCCTGTGGATTTACTGGTTGCAGGCCATTATGTTGCCTTACTTTCCTGACACCAACTAGAATGGCTTGAAAAGACAGCTGTCCTTCCCAGGGAGTTTAATGGTCAGAAGCCACCCCTTCCTCATTCTGTTCTGGACCTTGGCAAATGGAAACTGACCAATGTCTGGGATTGGGGCTCCAAGGATAGGCCCATGGAACAAGTCCATGTTCTATTTCACTGCCCCCTGTAGCTCTACAAAGCCAGAAACCACACTTGGCTCAGGGGCCAAAAAGATGTAGCCAGCTAAGAAAGTCCTCGACGGACCTGACAGTTTCAATGTAATAGAAAGATCTGAAGACAGCGCTAGCCCTCTCTAGTGCCCAGATCACTCTAGGATCAGAAGAGTGTTTTCCTGAACTGCTAAAGCTGATGCCTAAGAGGGAGGCTCAACTCCATTACACGTCAGGAACTCCAGGAACAAACAGGCTCCCAGCTTAACTGTAGGCCCTGCACAGCCAGTTTCAAAAACTGCAGCTTCCTCAATCGGCAGTGCCTGGCAGGGCTTCTCCATCTGCTGTGGCACTAGCCGCCTGGCAGGCAGATCCCACTGTAGACCTTGCTTCAGCCACAGCAAACAATAACCTACTGACCAGCTCTTGGCAGGGCCAGGACATTTGTTTAACCATCCCTTAAGAAGGGCACACAGACAGCTCTGTAAGACGGCCAGGCAGGGGTGAGGAGACGGGCTACACGAGAGGAACTTACTAGAATGAAGAGACAGGAAATAAGAGTGTGAATGACTGTCATGCTTTGACGGCGTTGCCTAGACACTGCATGGCCAACACGGAATACCTCGCAGGTGAACATGATAGTCTTCCCTCAAATCCCCTGCCGGCTCCTTAGGAACCATGGAGACAGTCCCTGGTCTCGGTGGTTTCTTTTCTCTACAGTTAATACCCTCAGTGCTTTGGACTTTCCACTCAGTATGACTTACTTGGCCTTCCTCTTTAAAATAGGGGATGGAGGGAAGGATCAGCGCTGGTGAGATGGCTCGGTGGGTAAAATCACTAGCTCCGAAAACCCGGAGGCCTGAGTTCAATTCCTAGAAGCCATGGAGGAAGGAGACACCTAACTCCTGAGGAGATCTCACACACAAGAATCTACTACTCCTTAAGTTGTCCTTTGATCTTCCCACAGACAAATAAATGTATAAAATTAAAATTTAACAGCCTAATCTACAGAACAAGTTCTAGGACAGAACTACAAGAGAAACCCTGTCTTGAAAAACAAAAATAACATAGTATTTTTTTTTAATTAAGGTAAGAGCCAGGTGATGGTAGTGCACACCTTTAATCCCAGCACTTAGGAGGCAGAGGCAGGTGGACCTCTGTGAGTTCGAGCCAGCCTGGAGTAGAGTTAGTTCCAGGACAGCTAGGGCTGTTACACAGAGAAACCCTGTCTCGAAAAACTAATAATAATAATAATGAGGAGGAAGTAACAAAGATAGCTCAGCAGTTACTAGCATTTGCTGCTCTTGGAGAGAACTCTGGCTTGAGTCCCAGCACCTGCACGTCGGCTCACAACTGTTTCCAATTCTTGAGGATCAGATGCCCTCGTCTGGGCTCCTCAGGCACCAGGCACATAGGTGGTGCAGACATACATGCAGGCAGAACATCCTACACAAAATAAATAATCTGGAAAGATGGCTCGGCATTTAAAGGTACTTGTTGCTCTTATTTGTTTTGGGACAGGGTTTCTCTATGTGGCTCTGCCTGGTTTAGAACTCTGGGTGTAAACGAGAGGAGCCAAGATAACACTATGCCATCAAGCCTGGCTGCACTTGCCCTCTTGCAGAGGACCTGGGTTTCAGTCCCAGCACCCATGTGGTGGCTCAACTGTCTGTAACTCCAGTTCTGGACACTGAGGGCATCAAGCATGCAACAAGGTACATGCAGGTAAAACACATGCATAAAAATAATAAAATAAAATAAATAGCTGGGCAGTGGTGATGCACGCCTTGAATCCCAGCACGAGGGAGGCAGAGGCAGGTGAGTTTGAGGCCAACCTGGTCTACAAAGTGAGTTCCAGGACAGCCAGAGCTGTTACACAGAGAAACTCTGTCTCAAAAAAACCTAAATAAATACATAAGCTGGAGGCTCAGAACAATATGTGAGGTTCCTCTGTGCTCAGAGCAGAGCCGGTCTGTCTCCTCTCTGCTAAGCACTATCAGGGCACCCCCCAATGCTGTCTGTCAGAGCAGATCTTAATTTCAAAGGAAAGAAACAGCTCCGCACGCACGCACGTAACAGGAGGGTGAGGTGAAATTGCCAGCCCTGCCACCTCTTAGTAACAGCATGGAAAGGGCTGAGGTGTAGGAGGAGCCAAGCAGGGGCTGACAGACTTTTTCTATGAAAGCCCAATCAGCAGGTATGTTAGGCTGTGTGGGCCATATAATCTCTGCAGCACAAAAGTAGCCACAGACAGCATATAAAAGAATGAGTGGAAGCGTGACCCTACCCCTCACCATGGGTATGGGAGAGCTAGCTGGTTCTGCCCCTCACCTGAACATTGGGTTGGCCCACCCTAGCATCTACCCCATCTATGGCCTGCTGGGATGTGAAGAGACTGGTCCTGAAGAATAACCACAGGATCTCCCTGACTCGGTACAAAGGCAGGATATTCAACAAGAGTTTTGGCGAGGGTCCAGTGATGATGTGTGCCAGAGGTCTTGAACCATACCAATGACTCTTTGCAATAAACATTTTTGTGGAGGGCTGATTGGAGGGCGTGCTGAGTGGCACACCACAGCACCCAGCACCACTAGGCTGAAGAGGTTGGAAAGATGGAGGAGTGAAGTTTTTGTTGTTGTTGTGTTGTTTTGTCTTTAAGTGACTTGTGAGGGGGATGCTGTAGGGGTGAGGAGAGGGTATGGAAAGAGGAACTGGGAGATGAGCGAGATTGGGATGCATAATGTGAAATTCCCAAAGAATCAATAAAGGATTACATATATAGAGGGAAAAAAAAGGATGAGCTGGGATGTCATTCAATAAAACTTTATAGACACCAAAATCTGAATTTCAAATTTTGTCATGAAAGTCCCCCCAAGCCATTTAAATAATGTAAAAGATTGTGACATTAAGTTAAGTCAGGCAAGTCAGCCACTGAGAACCAAACTGTACAATTCTATTTAAAGAAAATCTCAGTCGGGTGGTGGTATGCACCTTTAATCCTAGCACTTGTGAGATCTAGGCATGCAGATCTCTGAAATCAAGGCCAGCCTGGTCTACAAAGTGAGTTTCAGGTCAGCCAGGGTTACACAGAGAAACAGAAAAACCAATTTAAAAACAAAACAAACAAACAAAATCCTGGGCCAGCAAGACAGCTCAGCAGGTAAAAGTGCTTGACTAATTTCAGGATAAAGACAAATTGAGCTTGAGCTGAGTGTGGTGGTACATGACTTTAAGTTCAGGTCTGCGAAGACAGAGGCAGTGGAGGCCAGGCTGCTACATAGCTAGTTCCAGCCAAGACTACATCCTGAGAGCCTATCTAAAATAAAATAGAAACCAAGCTGAAACTGACCTGCTGACTAGCTTCCACAGCCCTAGAAGGTGCAGGGCCAGTCCCTGGGGCAGGAAAGACACCAGCAGTATCCCTGAAGTCAGCCATGCTTGCTACAGTGGAACAAAGGTTATGGGGCACTCAACTATGTTTGGTTCAAATCTGAGGCCTGCTTCATAGGAGGGAATTCAGGCATGGTACTGAAAACCTGGACAGAAGTGGCCAGCTCGGGAATCACAGCTCCTCAGGAAGAACCTACGGCTGCTGTTTTGAGGGTGACATGTTATTGAACTGTCTTCTAAATATTTATGCTTGTATCCATAGGTTTAACCTAGGTCAGAGAAGCTTCTCTCTCCGCAGTTGTCAGCAGTTAATGTAGAGACTCCTAACAGAGGGCTCAGTCTGAGGGGACATCTCTATATCAACACTTGTCCCCAAGGCTCAAGGAAGAACATGGAAGGAGGAAGAAGAGAGAGCCGGAGGGTGTGGAGGAGCGCTGTAAAGCACTGTCCTTGGCACAACATGGCCACTGAAGCTATGGGTACCTGCCCAAGAGCACTGGACACTTCAGTGGGTTATTAATAAAGGAGAGCAGAGGTCACAGAAGGGGTAGGAGATGTGCTGGCAGGGCCTGAGGGGGGGTCCTGGTGGAAGGGAGTGGGGAAGGGCTGGGGGGTCCTGATGGAGGGGAGTGGGGAAGGGCTGGGGGGTCCTGATGGGACCTGGAAGTGCACAGGACCAAGAGGCATTGCTTACATTTATGAAATGCCAAAGAATAGAGGAAATCCTAGAAAGAAAACAAACAAACAAAACTGCTTCCCACCAAGTTCAACATCTGGAAGGAGAGAACTGACTTCTGAAAGTCACCTCTGACCTCCCTACATAGGCAGTGGAATGGGTGTGCCGGCAGTGGTGTACACAATCCACACCACACACACACAGACACACATAAAGGGTCTAGAACAGGCAACTCCACAGGGTGTGCTACACGGACAGAAAGGCTGGGGAACTATGGTTGACGACGTAGTTTCTTTGGTGATGATACAAACCTCTAAAAGCACTGAATGGTACACACACTTCAAATGGGTGACCTGCACAGCACGAAAACTACATAAAACTGTTTTTAAAAAGCCAGAGAAGAAGAAGAAGAAGAAGAAGAAGAAGAAGAAGAAGAAGAAGAAGAAGAAGAAGAAGAAGAAGAAGAAGAAGAAGAGAAAAAACACCCCCACATTCCTGGTCCTCAGGTGTGCTAACTGTGGCCAGGCAGGTGGGCTGGGGCTGAAGTTGGCTTAATTCCTAGTAAACAACAGGAATTCTGCAGGTAGATGATGGGTTCCGGCTCTGGATTCCATCTCATTCCAAACCTTGTACTCCAATTGATTCCCACTCCTGTATTTCCATATGGAGCAGCCATTCCATTCCCCCCCCCCCAGCAGGTAGGTGAAAGTCACCCACTTTTTTGATGCTCTGGCTAAAGTCCCTTCCTTCATGAAGTCTTACTTGGTTCCGCCCAAGCGCTGACTTTTATTTGCAAAGGCTTATCAAGAACATGATGGGCTGAACCTATGTTACAAACGCTCTTCCTAAATTATTCAATCTCGGGCCGTCTGACAACCACCCCATAAGGGCACTGCCCATTTTCCTGACGAGGAAACCCAACATTACAAGACCCAAAAACCTAGGCACACTAGTGAGTGGCCCCAAGCTTGGGGCCTGAACCTGTTTACGCTTTCTGACAGCTCTAGGATGAGCCCTTCCTTCTTTGGGCGGCACCACCCCAGCATCACCCCGCACGATCTAGGGAATGAATGAAGGGTGGCTGGCCAAGAAATCGGGGGCTCGCTGGCAGACGGTCAGGGGGGCGCTCAGGTCAGGGCGCGTTGCAGGAGCGAGTGAGCGACGTTCCCGGAGCGACCGACCGGACCCGGGCGCTCTCGCGGGGTGGCAGTGCCGCTGCAAGGCGGCAGTTCAGCACCGGCTGCGCGTAGCGGGCTCGGGGCCACGCCGCTTAGGCCTGGGCCGGGGTTCGGCGCAGACATCTCTTGGGCTCCGATCATGGAAGAGGCTGCAGCACGGGTGGAATGAACCGGCCCCATCGGGACCGCCAGGCCGGGCTCCGAGAAGGCCGCCGCCCGCCCGTTCAGCGGCCCGCAGGCCCTGCCGCCTTCGGCCTCCGCGGTCGCGCCGCGCCCAGGTACCTGGAGGGTTGACGTTGTCATTTCATCTCCTGGGTCCGCCCCACACCCCGCGGCGCTGCTTGCGGCCTCGGTCCGGCCCGGAGGAGCCGAGGTGGTGGGTCCGGCCAGGGAGCCGGGAGAGGCGGCGTTCGGCGCGGGCAGGACTGCCACTAGCAGCCGGAGCCTAGTCCGAAGGTGAGCGAGGAGCGCGGCCCAGAGCGGCCCAACCCGAGCCGCGCGGCTGCCACCCAGCGGCCATGGCCCGGAACTGCAGGCATCTCTCCTCCAAGCGGGGCGGGGCCTGTAGGGGGCGGGGTGTGGTGGGCTCCGGGTGAGAGGCGGAGCCGAGAGAGGGTGAGGTGTGTGTGTGGGAGCCCGGATGAAGGAAGAGGCAAAAGGGGGCGGGGCCTGGTGGATCCAGGTGAGAGGCGGGGCTGGGAACCTGAGGGGCGGGGCCGGACGGGGGCGATGCTGGAGTCTTTGGGCGGGCAGAGGGTTCGTAGGATCCGAGTGGGGCGGAACCGAACAGGGCGGGGCTTGGAGGACGGGAAGTGAGGGGCGGGGAGGAGGGATCAGGTAGAATCAGGATCCCACTTGAGTTAGCATCACCAGAAGAGTAAATCTAACTTCCTGGAGCTCTGTTTTCTGGCTATTCAATAGGTTATGATAAGTAATATTTGTTTAGTTAATATTTATTTAGTCTGGCTTTAGGGGGCGATGAAAAAAAACCAGCATACACTCGATGAATGCTACACTTGGGCTCTATCCCTGGTAACTGTAATGATACAATGACTCTGGCAGTTTTGTGATAGTTTTTATTTTTGTTTAATTTTTGTTTTGTTTTGCTTTAACCAGACTGGCCTCAAATTCAGAGACCCACCTGCCTCTGCCTCTCAAGTACCTGAGTCACCCATACGGTAGCTAACAACTGTCTATAACTAACGTTCCAGGGGATCCAAGGCTGCCTTCTGGCCGCTGTGAGCACCAGGCACACAGACATGCATGCAGGCAAAATAGCCAGATGCAAAAAATAAAATAATTTTTTTTTAATTATTAAAAAGAAGAGAAAAGGCAAGGCTATTTTTTCTTCTTCTTCTTCCGGCCTGGAATTCCTGATCCTCCTACCACCATCTCACAGATGTGAGTTTGGTTTGTTTTGTGTGCATTTTAAATAGATGAATCTAAGCCGGGCAATGGTGGCGCACGCCTTTAATCCCAGCACTCGGGAGGCAGAGGCAGGTGGATCTCTGTGAGTTCGAGACCAGCCTGGTCTACAGAGCTAGTTCCAGGACAGGCTCCAAAGCCACAGAGAAACCCTGTCTCGAAAAACCAAAAAAAAAAAAAAAAGTCTTTTTTTTTAACAAATATTTTTGGAGGGACGGAGGGAGAGCGTGCGGGCAGAAATGACTGGAATCGGAGGGCGTTTGGGACGATGTGGAAGCCTAGTGCCGTAGAACCCCCCAGGAGTCTACAAGGGTGACCCTAGCGAGAACTCCTCGTCAGGGAGGATACAGAGCCTGAACTGCGATCTTCTGTACCCAGGGAATTTCCACTGGTGGAACTGGGACACCAGCCCAGACACAGAACCTTCGACCTAAATCTGTCCTGCCCGCGAGATGTGCTGGGGCCGTGGAGGCACAGAACATGTGGGAGTGGCCAATCACTGTCTGGTCTAATTTGAGGCGCATGCCGCTAGAGGGAGCCCGTGTCAGACACCGCGTGGATGCCCCCCTGGGTACTGACATTAGGCTTAGTTTAAATAAAGGGCAGAGTTATGTATAGCTAAGTAGTCCAGGTCCACAGGAGGCTCAGCCCACCACTGCTAACACTGGCCAATTGTCAGAACTGTGTGACCTCTCTCCCTGGGAGACAAACTCCCTCTGGTTAGTGCCAGCCTTGTCCTTCTTCCAGCATGAGATCCCTAGGGAATCTTCCTTGGAGACCATTGTTTCAATGATCTGCTAACAGCTGTGAAAGGCACCTATTATATTCTTTCTTACATTTATGTAAAATGCATTTCTATGTGTGGGGTGTGCCTCTGAGCACAGGTTGGGAACCCAACTCATCAGATCGGAGGTACCTGCTGAGCCTCCCATGGGTCCAAACACCTGTGTTTACTAACTCAGGCATTTGATTAGGGAGTGACTAAAGAATGTCCCAGACTGAAGAGACATGACAACCAAAGGTAACACACAGTCCTGGGTATAAGAGGCCCGGAAGCAAAGGGAGGCCTGCAGGGATGCATGGCAACACCTGCATTTGCTTGGAGGTTTTGGTCTTGATCTCGTGTTGACTAACTGGCAAGGAAGGCCAGACAGTGGCCACCCAAAGTGCCCTGCATCATGACAGGCATTTATGAGCAAATTAAGAGTAACAGAATGCCTGCTAGAAACAGACACGTAAAGGCAATGGAGTAAGTGTGGAAAGGTGGCCGAGGGGAGACAAGCTTTGGAAATACACATTAGGCAGGTCTCCCAGTCTCAAGCCTCAGGCTCCCGAGTGCTGGAGTTGCAGCCACCAAGCTGTTCCTTCGGTGTTTTTGAAACTTTGCTGTAAGTCAGAAACTATGTGCACATTCTAAAAAACAAAGCGATATCTAAAAGCAACTTTTTATTTACAATATAAAGGTTACAAAGGCATATATACTTATATATATATAATATCCTTAAGTTACAAGTTTTCATTGTATTATACAATGCTAAATGTTGATGTGCAACCCAAGGGAAGTGTTGTCTAAGCATCTATATTAATAAGAGTATACATAAAGCTTTTTTAAAAATTAAGAACACATACTGCTCTGTTTTATGTCATGGGTTTGATTTGGTAGCCAGAAAACTTGAGACATTTTAGATAAGACTTGAACAGAGGTCTTATTTAAATACAAGATTCTAAAAAGAGAAAACAGGGGCTGGAGAGATGGCTCAGAGGTTAAGAGCATTGCCTGCTCTTCCAAAGGTCCTGAGTTCAATTCCCAGCAACCATATGGTGGCTCACAACCATCTGTAAAGAGGTCTGGTGCCCTCTTCTGGCCTAAAAAGAGAAAACAAATGAAACCCCAAACAACCAATTGGTAGAAATTTATTCTTTTTTGAGACAGTTTCACAATTCGAGCTGGCTCGATATTCACTATGTGACTGAGGATAGCTTCTTCCTGCCTCCACCTTCCAAATGACGGCTGGGTTCACAAATGTGGCTACCACACCTGGTTTTCTATGGCATAGGGATCAAACCCAGGCCTTCTTCCAACTGAGCTATATCACCATCCTTACCTAAGCTAGCTTTCAAGTCTTTACACTTAGCAAAAAAGAGCAGCACGGGAAATAAGACATACATGTGGGAAATATCAGAGTGTGCATAGGAGAAAAAAATAGGCTCTGCTCCATAAGATTTCAGATCCGGCACCAAAAAGAAAAGTGATTGCTCGGGCACTGAGATCTTCAAGCTGAACTCGCAACAGACTGTAACCGTGACACGGGCATCCTGTACTGAAGATCCGAACCCAGTGCCTAGGATATAAGTGAGGATCTCGGAGACTGTCAAACCTGAACTTTTCTCTCTCCAGTCCTACTAATTCAGAAACCATCAGCAAGATGGAGCAAATACCCACTGCTAGCAGGACTCGTCCTGACAGGCAGCAATACTATGTGCTGGTTTTTATAAAAAACAATCATTAGCACCTGATTGTCAAAGGGCAGGTTTAAAGAGCAAGACACTGAAGGTGTGGCCTCATTTTCACACACGACTCCAATACACTTGAAAACAAGGGTAAGAAGTCCATGTAACTGCATCCTTATGCCACCCCCACCACAGAGAGCTCAGGTGCTGTCTGCGAAGGATTAAACATGTTGACCTGAAAGGTTAATAGAAGGCAAGATGATTAAAAGGGAATGTCATTGAGGAAAATTCAGCAAACCTCTCTCACTTTTTCTAGGTCTCTTTCCACTGAATGCCAGTGTTCTAGAATAAGTGGAATCTTCCTAATATTTAGGACTTATTTTTTTCTGTATTGTATGTATATGAATGTTGTCTGCATGTACACCACACACCAGAAGAGGGCACTGGATCCCATGTGACTATAGTTATAGAGGGTTGTGGGAATTAAACTCAGGACCACTAGAAGAGCAGCCAGTGCTCTTAACTGCTAAGCCATCTCTCCAGCCCTGGAATCTCGCTAATTTTTAATGCAATTTGGTTGCTTACTAATGGAGAAACAGTCCAGCTATGATGTGTATAAGAACCTTAAAAAATAAAATGCTTACATAGTATGTATGAAAATGAGTACGTCAGCAATGTTTAGAAATAAGCTTTGGTGCCTATTTAAAAGAATAATAAAAAGCAGCTGTGTGTAGTGGTGCACACCTTTAATCTCAGTACTTGGGAGGCAGAGGTAGGCTGATCCCTGCAAAATTGAGGCCAGCCTGGTCTACAGGTCAAATCTCAAGACAACTAGGGATATTACACAAAGGAACTCTGTCTTGAAAAACCAACCAACCAAATAAAAAAAAAACAAACAAAACAATCAACACACACCCACCGATATTTGACAGCAAAGAATAATTTGCAAAAAGGCAGATTTAGATATTACATTAAATTCACATATACAAAATTGTTGAGCTGGGTTTCATGTATTCCAGGTTAGCCTCAAATTCTCTATGTAGCTAAGAATGACTTTGATCTTCCTTGCCTTACACCTTCCAAGTGCTGGCATTACACCTCACAAACTGGTTGGAGATTGCTCAGTGGTTAGAGCACTGGCTGCACCTGCAGAAGACCTGGGTTTTTGTTCTCAACACCCACCGGGCGTGCATGATTCACATGTAGGCAAACACTCATACATAAAAGAAAAATAAATCTTAGAAAACGCTTCGATCCAGCCACCCAAAGTGGGATGGGAAAATAGAGATGGCAAGAAATGATGTTCAAGTTTAGCTTGAAGCTGGTGCACAGCTGTGATTCCTGGCACTAAGTTGGAGACAGGAGGACCAGCAATTTGAGGCTGACCTAGGTCATATGAGAGAGTATATCTACAAACCAAGAAGAAAACCAAAACTTGTTATTCTGAAATCAAAGGGCTGGGAATCTAAGAGTATATCACACGGTAGTACTGACTGCATGCTGAGCATGACCAAGGCCCTGCCTGGGGTCAATGCCAATGTCTAGCAGTAAAAAAGAAAAAGAACTCATGTTTTTCTGAGTTAATATAACAACCATTTTTTTCTAGTTGATTTGGCCACTGCTGGATAAGAGACAAGAAAATAATGTGCCCCTGTGGCTAGTCCCTGAACCCCAGCCTGAAATCTTGCCTTTGATAAACCTGTATTACTGATCATCCAGATAGGGTTTTTGTTTTGAGCTGTGTTCCAGAGGGCCCCAGGGCCTTGCACATGCTGGGCAGGCATTCTACTACTGAGCTATACCTCCAGGCCATTTCTTTTTTTTAAAAATATTTATTTATTTATTATGTATACAACATTTTGTCTGTCTGTATGTCTGCAGGTCAGAAGAGGGCACCAGACGTCATTACAGATGGTTGTGAGCCACCATGCGGTTGCCGGGAATTGAACTCAGGGCCTTTGGAAGAGCAGGCTATGCTCTTAACCACTGAGCCATCTCTCTAGCCCCCATTTCATTTTTTAAAGAGAGAAGAGGTTTCAGATCAGCTACTTGGATAGTCTATTGCTAGAATGGATAACTTCTACTTATGACACTATAGCGTGGGCCGACTGTGTGGCTCGAATATACACAGCCCGACGTGCAGCGTGACTTCTCTCTACCATTGCACTCTAGTGAATGTTTAGATTCCAGCACAGAGAAAAGCGGAGTTTAAAGACGGGTCAGGGTAACTGCTATCAGCTTTTAAGGATTCTATGTAGAAACTAAAAATCATTCTAGATTATTAAGTATTTTTAAAAGGGCACAGAGAAGGAACAATGGGAAAACAGTTTCTTTTATCTTCAGTAGAGGAAGAGCCACTAAACAACCGTACTGCATGGAAAGCTTCCTAAGCTCATAGCAGACCATAACACCACCTGGTTCATGTGCCTGACCCAAACATTTGAAGGAATGAGTATGATTTTTGTAGAATTCAACTAAAGTAAAATTCAACTAAAGTTCTTGCAATTTCAAATTTATCTATTTTATTTTTTCAGACAGTATCATACATAATCCAGTTGGCCTTGAACTGGCTATACAGCTAATCTTGAATTCTCTGCCTGCAGCTATCAGGTACTAGAATTTTATCATTATTTTGAAACAGTCTTGCTGTGTAGCCCTGGTGCCTGGCAAAGCTGGTTTAGCTTCCCAAGTGCTCAGGTTCCCACTGTAGTGCTCCATATTACATACATCCAGAGCAGTGTTCTCTTAAGAACTAAGGGACTGGCATGACTCCTCATTAGACATGAAGAGCTTGTCTGCTTTCCTGGGTCGTTGGACATGGTGCTGGGATCCGAGCTCCAGTCCTCATGGGTCAGTAGTAAGCCCTCTTAACCAATGAGCCCAGATTTCTTTTTTGTTGTTGTTGTTTTGTTTATCTTCTCTTTGTAGCTCTGTCTGTCTGAGAACTCACTCTGTAAACCAGGCTGGCCTCAAACTCACAGAGATTTGCCTGCCTCTGTCTCCTGGGATTAAAGGTGTGCACAACCACTGCCCCAAGCCCAGCTTTCTAAGGACTGAGTTCATTCTTGGTACCTAGAGCTGCTGGCAGCTACTTGGGAATAAAAGCAGAATGTTTGGACAGTTTAAATATAATGTACAATCAATAGCTTGAACCAGTGAGAATAATAAATTATGATCCAAGGAAGTGTCCAACAAAGATACAAAAGAACAGAGAAAGTGCTGGAGTCTCTTTCCTGAACACTTCAAAACTGCTGAACCCTCTCAGCAGGTGAGGCTTAATACAAGTTTGCATAGCAGCTTGGAAGGTGATTTGCATTAACACACAGGCAGAGTCTTCAATGAATTTGAAAACAAATCCACAAGAATTTAAATTAAACAAGAAGACTTTGAGTTTCTTACAAAATTTTAAGAAATCAGTAATCCTCTCCACACATTTTTGTTCATCCAAACCATTCATAGTAAAACCTTTTTTGGGGGGAGCATAATCATGTTCAAAGTTCAAGTTTAATATTTTTTGGTGATAATAATTTCTTCTTTTGAAAGAATAAATTTTGGTTTATCAGCTAAGTGCATTTATTCAGTTGAACAAAAGCTTTGCTACTATTCTTTCAGGGAGATGTTAGTAAAACAAATAAATCAGAAACAATGTTAGCTTTCTGTTGGCTAGAGAGATTTTTCTACATATAAAAAAATAAATAATTCAATCTCTCCTACCATGCAAATAATTTCCAGTAACAAATAAGAGTTCAGACAAAAACAAAAAAACAAGAAACCCCACCAGGCACGATCAGACTTACCCTGGTCTGAAAAGTGCTAAACATGGCTTCAAAATAGGCAGATGGTAATTAAAGTAACATTTCTGATTGCCCATAATATCCCGGAATTTAACCTGAAACTCTTTACAAGTTGGTGCCTTTACTTATAATCATCTAATAGGTACAGCAAACACACATGAGCATTTCTTGTATAAAATACTTGATACCAATTTCTGGGCAAGGCTAGTAGATAATATCAGCTTCCTTTAGTCCTCTTTCTTGCGGGGGAGGAGACTTCTCTGCCCAGGGCCAGCAATCCAGGTATGGAATGCAAAGATACCTAAGAAATGGTCCACCTGAACGGCGCACTCTGCAGTTTCCTTTCCACTGGACACCCAGGATCCCACAACATCCCCAACAATAGTCAAAAGAAAAAAGACAATTTAGCTGATTCTATAAAAGAGGTGAATTAACAGGGATGTCCATTTTTAGTTATTATAATCATATAATATTGAAAATATTTTATATTTTGGCATTTGAGTACAAAATTGATAATGCACGTATGTATCAAGGTGTCTAACACTCACAAAAAGCATTTCACTTGTGGTTTGAAAAATGTGACATAATTAGTTGAACAAATGCCCGGGAGAGCTGCAACAGCTTCTGAACCAAGCGACTTAGAGCCCTGGTTCTCCAGGCTGTTATTGACACAAAATCACCCATAAGCCTTCATTTTCTACCAGGACTGAATGGTAGAGTTAAGAACTCCATGGGCCGCAGTCTCAGACAAGTAGATGCTCACGGTACCTGCCCAGTCATCACACCACTCACTGCTCTTCTAAGGGACAGGGTGGCAGAAGCTCCCATCAATCTTCTTGGTAGCTTAGCCTTTCCCACCAATACGGAAGACTTCAACTCTACCACTGAAGCGGGTGCCGTTGGTAACTCCTAATAACAAGTGCATCTGAGCCTCTGCCTGAGGTTATCTGTTGTAGTTCTGCTTTCTGAACTTGGCTGGACCTTTGAAATACGGTTTTTTCTTTCTTTTTTTGAGTAGAAGATGTATCATGGATGGATCCATTCTCAGGATTACAACTACTTAAAATATAAAAAGTTCTAGAAAGATGTCCTTTAGATCTTAGTTTCTAGTTTAAAGTGGATCCCAACATTCATTTTTGGTGCGCCAATACCTGTCTGAAGCTGGGGGGAGGGGAGCATTCCCCTCAGCCTTTGTGCACCATCTGTCTGACTGCAGAGAGCAGGAGGAGGCCTGTCGCCGAAAAGGCGGAGGACAGTGGGCACCTCCTCTACTTGGGTATCTGTCCTTTCCTCTAGACCACTTGTCAGTCAAGGCACCCAAACTTCACACCTCAGGCTCTGCATGAACAGTTGTGTTTTCTTTCCTTTTCTCCCCTACGCCATCTGAAGCATTACATGCCTGTGTAGCACACTCCAGAGAAATCTAGAAAATGAGAGTTATTTTTAGACATTTTTTCAGAAAACATAGAACTCTAAGTCAATATTTCTTTTTGTTCTGATTTAGGGATTGTGCTAACCTGGGTATTTTATGTAGCGAGACTATCTGAAATGTTTCTACACACATCTATTTTCTTCCAAGCCAGGAAAAATAAGCTGGATATGGTTTATCCAGGCCACAACATCAGAAAGCACCCTGAGGCTGAGTCCTGATGACACTGAGCTGAACCAAAGCAGGTGGCTGCCTCCGTGTGTCTCATCACTCCACCCAATCAGGGTGGGTGGGGAAGAGCTGGAGGTGACTTGTCCTTACTACTTTGGGACCACAAAAGTCCAGTGCCAGGATCTTTCCTGGCCCCATAGTGCCACTTGACATGGCATCTGTGCTGCAAAGCTAACGACCCACAAAGTCACCGTTGAAAGATGCCATTAAGGAAGCGACCTAAGGGATGACTCCTCAAAGCTAGATGGTCTTCCTAGAGTGGCAGTGAGATCGTCAGCCAGCAGTCACGAGGAAAGCTCCACAGACCCTAACCAAAGGCACATTTGGTAAGCAATAAGAAATGGCTTAGCTTAGAATAAGAATCTTTTTTGCAAAATAAACTTTAGACTGTCCCCAGGCTCCTACCAAATATAAACACAATAAAAACTAAGGAAGTAAACTCCTTTTTCAGAGAAGCGGTTTCCAACTAGATTTTCAACTTGGCCAACCACCAAAAGGGGGAGTGAAGGCAAAGGTTGCACTCACGAGTGGCAGAGCTGGTGTGTGGGGCAGGGTGAGGTCAGTGAGAGTCAGGTGGATGGAAGAACCATTGGGGAATTACAGGTAAAGACAGGAATGCTGTGTGCAATCGACGACTTGTGTGGGATGCCAGAGGGATGATGGGCTGCTGGACACTAGCATCTGGGGAGCCACAGTTATCCTAACAAGAGCTCAGGGCTAAGCCCCACACAAACCCTGCAGGAAGAAAAGGAGAACTTCTCTGACTGTTTATAAGCAAAGAGCCAGCCTTCCTAACAGGAGAAATAAACACAATTACTTAGCGATCACAATATGAGACGAAAAATCAACAACTTCAATTTGGAGCTTATTACAGTTCTAGAACTCCTGACCAAGGCTGCGGGGGAAAGGTCGGCCGTTCTTTAACCCTGTGGTTTCAGCAGTGAGCTGAGGTTCGTGGGAAGGCACTGTGATGGAGGAGAGCAGGGCTTCTTTTTGTGCTTCTTTGTTGTTGTTGCTTTCTTTTGATTTTTATTTTTTTGAGGTGGAAATACTTCTTGTGACAGTCGAAGCTCTTTCTTGACTCTTGTGCTGCTCATACAAGCAGTCCCATTCGAGTGACTTTGGCGGATAAGAACGTGTGCAACACAAACACAATCGGCTTTGGGCAAGAATGCAGGTCCATGGTCTGTGGAGAAAGGACACACACTTTAACAAACAAAGGCGCGAAACAAATTTAGATAAATGGTGTTCCACTTTTTTTTTCTTTTTTTTTTTAATTTTTTTCTTTTTTCTTTTTCAAGACAGGGTTTCTCCATAGCTTTTGGTTCCTGTCCTGGAACTAGCTCTTGTAGACCAGGCTGGCCTCGAACTCACAGAGATCCGCCTGCCTCTGCCTCCCGAGTGCTGGGATTAAAGGTATGCACCACCCAGCTGACTCCATGTTTGTTTTGTTTTTTTAATGCAGTCTCTTGAAGCTCAGGTGAGCCTCAAATTTATTGCATAGGTATGGATAACCCTGAATTTCTGATCTGCCTGCCTGTATTTTCAAGGTTCTGAGATTATAGGGACGCATCACCATGCCCAGATTTATGTGGTGCAAGGGATCAAACAGAGCTTTGTGCATGCTAGGCAAGCACTCTATTAAGTGAGCTGCATTTCAATGCCTAAGTCATGTTTCTTTATTGTGTGTATAGAACTCGAGTTGTGTACAGTGAGCATACGAGTGACGGAACATGGAAGACAGCTTATGGAAGTTGCTTCTCTTGTGCTACCATGTGGATCCTGGGACCCATCATAGGTCATGAGGTTTGGTGGCAATTGTCTTTACTTGCTGAGCCACCTCTATGGCTCTTTCCACACCCTTTTTTGAGAGAGGGTTTCTCATTGGCCTGGAACTTGCCACTTAAGCTAGGCCGCATGGCCAACAAGGCCCAGGGATCTATCCATCTTTGCCTCCCCAATGCTGGAATTACAAGTGTGCTACATACCTAGCTTCTTCT
>NC_022011.1:3903138-3904408 GCF_000317375.1 Microtus ochrogaster
AGACCAGGCTGGTCTCGAACTCACAGAGATCCGCCTGCCTCTGCCTCCCGAGTGCTGGGATTAAAGGCGTGCGCCACCATCGCCCGGCTAGATTTTTTTTTAAAGGGGATTGAACTCAGGTCTTCAAACATGTAGAACAAACACATTACTTTTTATCCACTTCTCAGACGAAACTTTAGAAAAACAGAATCACTCCCTAATGTGGAGAAATGAAACAACAAAAGCCCAATCCTGCCTTCGAGGCCAGACTGATCTACAGAGCAAGTTACAGGACAGTCAGAGGGCTACACAGAGAAACCCTGTCTTGAAAACTAACAAATAGAAATAAACAAAAAATAAAACCAAGACAATCCCAGTGCCATCCTGAAAAATCAATGAACAATGTCTTAGCAGTAATGGAATGTCAAATGTTAGGCCACAGGAGATAAGAAACAGCGAGAAGGCTGGGGATATAGCTCAGTGGTAAAGGACCGCTCGGCATGCAGTGGCCTTCCATTCAATATTCAGCAACATAAAGGAAAGCAAACAAGCAAGCAAGCAAACCAGAAGCAATGTGAAAGACAGAAATGACTAGTGCAGAAGGTTCACGTCATTCAGGGTGGCACCCAATAAGCATGTTCATGGTTTTCAGAAACATTCTTACCAGTTCTCCCTCAGGACCACCAAAATCCAGATAGAGATTTCTGATACCATCATCAGCAGACATCTTCAGCCGTTCAAAAGGATAGCGGTACAATATGCTGCTGGAGCCGCCATTGTCTCTGGAGATAGTGAACCCGTGCTCATAGTGGACAGTGAATCTTACTTCTTGGCCACTTAAGGTGCAGCCTATCAAAGACAAGAAAAACTCACATATAATATTCTATTTTAGTTATCAAGTAGAAAAGAAGTCCTCTAATTTCAAACAGGAAAACAATCTTTTCTTGAGAATGAGGCCTAAGCTGCTTAAAATTTCCTAAAATATAAATTTTAAAAGATTTATTATTTTGCACTCACTTTGATAGCACAAATACTAAAATTGGAACAAAACAGGGAAGATTAGCATGACCTCATGAAGGAAGAAAATTCATGAGGAGTACATATTTTTTAAAAGACCTATTATTCTTATCATATTTCTTTTCAGACAGGGTTCAGTGTCCCCCGGGCTGACCTGTAACTATGTGCTTCTGATCTTCTTGTTTGTGTGTCCTGACTGCTGGAATTATAAGATTGACTACAAAGCCAGTCTGAGTTTTCTTTCTTTCTTTTTTTTTTTTTTTTTTTGGTTTTT
>NC_022011.1:3904508-3909473 GCF_000317375.1 Microtus ochrogaster
AGGCTGGTCTCGAACTCACAGAGATCCGCCTGCCTCTGCCTCCCGAGTGCTGGGATTAAAAGCATGCGCCACCATCGCCCGGCCCTGAGTTTTCTTTCTAAGACAGGATCTTCCTCTGAAGCCCTAGCCGTACAAGGTGTAAGTCATAATTTCACTTGAGACTAAGCTAAACTGAAGTCAGGAAAGGATTTCTAGGATGGAAATTCAGATAGGCCCCAAAGAAAAGAGAAAACTAGCCAGGTGGTGGTGGCACACACCTTTAATCCCAGCACTTGGAAGCAGAGGCAGGTGGATCTCTGAGTTCGAGGCCAGCCTGATCTACAGAGTGAGTTCTGAAACAGCCAGAGCTGCTACCCACCTAAACCCTGGCTTGAAAAACCAATCAAGCCAGGTGATGGTGGCATACGCCTTTAATCCCAGCACTTGGAAGCAGAGGTAGGCGGATTCTGTGTTTGAGGCCAGCCAGGTCTACAGAGCCAGTTCCAGGACAGGCTCCAAAGCTACAGAGAAACCTTGTTTTGAAAAAAACAACAAAACAAAAACAAACAAACAAACAAAAGAAAGAAAGAAAAAGAAAAACCAATCAAACACCCAAACAAAAAGAAGAGATAAAACTAGACAGACAGGAGATGTGGACAGAAGTGTTCACGTGGGCAAGAAAGAAGGAGCCTCCAGGGTTGTAACAGGCTTTGGCTGGGATCTGGGAAGGAGATAATGCCTATCAAAAGTTTATGCTCAGCAAGAGTCATGAGGTCAATCCTTTCAACATCTAGGGTTGGGGAACAGCCCCGTGGTAGAGCACTCAATTCTCTACGAGAATAGAACAAAACAAACCCTGCCAGGCCCAGGCCCACCCCACAAACAAAGACTGGCTGCAAGAGTGTGCAGGTAAATGGTGCTAACCCCATCCACAAGGTGGAAAGGAGAGGACAGAGTCTCATAAATTGTCCTCTGACCTCTATAAGCAGCACATGCATGCACACTCTCACAAGCTAACAAAAAAAATTAAAAGCTCAACCAAAAATACATCTGAATTGACAGAAACTCTGGTCACTGGGTATGGGGACACATGCCTATAATCTCAGCACTTAGCTAAATGGCTGAAACTGGAGCATCAACAATCTAAGTCTAGCCTGGGCTACAGAGTTACACCTAAAGATTAAAGCTGAGCTTTTGCTTCTCTATTTTAACAAGAATGACACGCAAGGAAGTAGCCAGGCCCGTAATAACTTAGCCAGTCCTCAGTGCCTGCACACACCAGACCTGGGCCATCTCCCAACCCCCACCACAGGTGATAATCAAATAAGGACTTGTCCAGATTTGCCCAACAATGGAAAAGCTATAGCCTTAGCCCACCCCTGCTAGCCCTACCAATTAGCAATGTACTAATATGATGGCTACCTGAGCAAGCCAATCCTAAATAGAATGGTCACACTGCTTTTAAAATTCCTGCAGCTGAGCTTAAAAGGAGCTTACAGGTCCCTCTCAAGGTCATCGCCCTTTTCTACAGGTTTGTGTGATCCCACACACATGTGGTATAATAAAAACGCTCCTGCTGATTCCATCGTGTCTTCTTGTGGACCCCAACAGTCATCACGTGCAACCAACATAGTCTTTCATTGGGTATGCAAAAGCTCAAATTAGTTAATGCAGCTGTATGTTTAGGAAACTGGGAAGAAGAAAAACAGATAAATATTGGTGTCCTTCTCTGCACTATTTGAAGCGAGCTTTGGACAACAAATTAGTAGTTATCCTCATAGAGGAGGAACCTACTGGGTAAGGAGTAAACACGGATGCAATCAGCTTCCTGTAGAAGTAGCCATGCACTTTCTCTAAATGAATGGCTGTGGGAGAGGTGGGGGTGACTCACACCCTAACCAAAGTATGTACCCAGATTACAGTCCTAACATCTCTAAAGCCAGTGTGCAGGAGGGACCGGGCTCTAAAGGGGAGCCGGTTAGCTCTAATCTAGAACAGTTCAAAGATGGCCCAAGTTCTTACAGTCCTGGTTGTAGGTGTCACACAGGTGAGTGAGGGCCAGACAGTCACAGCCAAGAAAGGCAAGCAATCAGCCCAACACTGGGCTTGTGTGAGAGTCGTCTCATGAGGTAGGCAAGCACTGAGCTACATTCCCGGGCCTGAGATTTCTCACATGTTGTTTTGACCTGTGTTGCCTCAGGAGGGAAGGAAAGGAAAGCAAATACGTATGTGAGAAGAGGTACTTGGAAAAACAGAATCCTCCTGACCCCCAAGACAGGGTTTCTCTATGTAGCCCTGGCTGACCTAGAAGACACTTTGTAGACCAGGCTGGCCTTGAACTCAGAGATCCGACTACCTCTGCTTCCCACTACCTGCTGAGCCACTGGTGCCTGACTGAAAATCTTGTTTATGGAACTTCAACCTTGAAAAGGAGCAGGAAAGATCATATTGAATATGTTTAGGTCTAGACACTGGGCATTTATTTTACTGTATGTGGGACACACACATGTGCATACTCACACACACACACGCTACAGAGGGCATGTGCAAGTCACATGACAAGTCTGGGAGTTGGTTGCCTCACTCTAACGAGTAGATATTAGGATTGCATTAGGCTGTTAAGGATTATAAACACTGAGCCATCTCACTAAACCTCTTCTACATTTTTGCTTTATTTATTTTTAAATTATGTCTACATTTATGTCTGTGTACCATGGATATGCCTGCTGCCCAAAAGGTGTCACTGGATCCCTGGGGACTAGAATTACAGATACTTGTGATTCCTTGAGGGTACTGGGAATCAAATTTATGATTTCTGGAAGTGCTCTTAACCATTGAGCCATCTCTCCAGCCCCTTATTTTGTTTTATTTTAGAGACAATCTTAGTGTAGCGCAGGCTGGTCTGTACAGCCAAGAATGACCTTCAACTTCAGACTCTCCTCTGTCCATCCTTAAACGCAGTGTCCTAGTTAACCTTCGCTGTCCATCTGATGCAGTCTAGAGTCATCTGAAGAAGTATCAATTAAGGATTTGCCCAGATCAGACTGGCCTGTGACCATGTCTGTGAAGGATGTGATTCATAATGTGGTACCATCCCTGGGCTAGTGGTCCTGGGCTCTACAAGAAGGCAGGTTGAGGGAGGGAAGGGGGGGGGAGTGCACACCTTTAATCCCAGCACTGGGGAGGCAGAGGTGAGTTTGAGACCAGCCTGGTCTACAGAGTGAGTTCCAGGACAGGCTCCAAAGTCCAAAGCTATAGAGAAACCCTGTCTCAGAAAACCAAAAAAAAAAGAAAGAAGGCAGGCTGAGCAAAGCATGGGGAGCAAGCCAGTAAGCAGCACCCATCTATGCCTCTGCATCAGCTCCTGCCTCCAGTTCCTGCCCTGCTTCAGTTCTTGCCCTCACTGATTTTAATGATGAACTGTTATATAGAACTGTGAGTGAAATGAACTCTTTCTTCCCCAAGTTGCTTTGGGTCATGATGTCCATCACAGCAACAGTGATGCCAGGGCTGTTACAAAGAGAAACCCTGTCACAAAAAACCACCACCACCACCAAAAAGCAACTTCTTTTTCTTTTTTCTGAGACAGGGTTTCTCTGTGTAGTCCTGGTAGTCTTGGAACTAGCTCTGTACACCATGCTAGCCTTGAACTCAGAGATTTGCCTGCCTCTGCCTTTGACTAAAGGGATGTACCACCACCATCTGCCTTACAGGTAACTTCTGAAGAAGTCCGTAATATTAACACACTTAGTAAACGCAGAGGGAGAAGAGATTCACTATGGGGTCCATCGGTGCTATACTGAAATGAATGTTATCATGTTATCTATTTTGTGCCTCTGTGCATGTGTGTAGAGGTCAGAGGTCAGCCCTTGGGATTGTTCCTCCCTAGTTGTTATCCATCTTATATTTTTATTTATTTATTTTTTTTTTTGTTTTTCGAGACAGGGTTTCTCTGTGGTTTTGGAGCCTGTCCTGGAACTAGCTCTTGTAGACCAGGCTGGCCTAGAACTCACAGGAGATCCTCCTGTCTCTACCTCCCGGGTGCTGGGATTAAAGACGTGCACCACCATCGCACAGCATGACACAGATGTTTTATGCCACAAATCCTGCTTCTACTACTCTGAGATCAGTTACTTCATTACCTCGTAGTTCTAGGGACTTTGGGTGTTTCTGGAAAAAGTTCTTTGGCCTGACCCTACAGCAAAACAGGAGGCAGAGTGAGAGTGAGAGGGAGAGAAAGAGAGGGAGAGGCAGAAGGACCAAGTCTGTGACAAGCTAATCACAGAGGACAGTAGGACCCTGTGCTCTTCTCACAGCTTAGTCAAGGACAGGAAATAAGGTCTCAGTTACTTCTATCTCTCTCATTATAAAGCACAGGTCTGGGTAAACACTAAAGTACACAGCAAATATTTGCTGATGTAATGGATGAAGGGGATTGACACCGCGTATCCTTCAGGCATCTAATCCAGTCATGAGCATGAGTCATCTGGAGAGAGAAGGAGGGGCATAACACACATGAGAACTGCAGCACAAGTCCCAGCCACACTAGCCCTAGCTTTTGTGAAACTGAAAGGCCAATTGAAATACCTGTATGCTTGCAGAGCATAAGCGAAACCGCAAATTCACAGGGACTAGCCACTAGAGGGAGCTTCCATAGTGAAACTATGGCAACCAGCTCCTTCAAGCACTAACAGTGTTGGACAGAATATTTTCAAACCTTTGAAGAGAAATTCATATTCCAAACACTTTATTCTCTGTAACTACAATATTGTCAGATGCTTGTATTTAAGGGTGTCTAGACATATCTTAGATGATAAATCTTCTTTTTTTTTGAGAAAGGGTTTCTTCTCTGTGTAGCCCTGGAACTCTCTCTGTAGACCAGGCTGTCCTCAGACTCACAGAGATCCTCCTGCTTCTGTCTCTTCAGTGCTGGGATCAAAGGCATGCATCACCATGCCTGACCCTAAAATCTTTTTTTTTTTTTTT
>NC_022011.1:3909573-3911541 GCF_000317375.1 Microtus ochrogaster
GCTCTGTAGACCAGGCTGGTCTCGAACTCACAGAGATCTGCCTGCCTCTGCCTCCTGAGTGCTGGGATTAAAGGCGTGCGCCACCATCGCCCGGCCCCTAAAATCTTTTTAACTATAGTCAGTGGATCTAACTTTTACTGCCCAGTATCTTATACTATTAAATGTAGATTTTAAAAGATGAACAGTAAAAAAGCCACGTGGTTAATGCCATGTGGCGAGCTTGGCAAAGCTTCGCCAGTGAGACAGATACCGGACTTCTGTTCGCCATCACCATTTGAGCTCACGTTTTAAGGCACACACAACAATGGTGGCTTTACTTTAAAGCTGAGCAGTTTCACTTAATTAATGTAGAGGGTAGGAGAGATGGCACATAAGTAAATCCTGTCTCTTCAGCTTCCCTCTTTTGGTCTCCAAGGACACCCGCACACACGTGACACAAACAGACAAATATACACCCACACACATCACTAAAAATAAATCTTGAAAAAATACTTTAATTGCTGTTAAAAATCCAGCATCAGTGCCAGGAATGATTGTGTACACCTGTGATTACAGCACTGGGGAGTAGAGCAGGAGGATCAAGAGTTCAAGGCCATCCTCTCATCCTTGGTATGAACTGAATTCCAGGCCAGGCCAGGCTATGTGAGAACCTGTTGCAGGTAGACAGACGGACAGACACAAACAAACAAACAAACAAACAAACAAACGTTTCTCTACCTAGGGAGACTTCCTTGACCAGTTCGGCAGCAGCGTGACAACCCTGAACAAGTATTCTGGTCCAGGTGGACAAATCCCGGTGAGTTTCAACCCTGAAGAGATGCATCTCAATGCCCTGCCGAGAGCCCGTCCTTGTAGCAAAGGTAAGGTCAGATCCAAGGGAGGGTGACCGACATCCAGAACCTGAATGAACCAACCTAGGACCACAAATAGAATAGAGAGCTAAAGTAATTACTGCATTACTGGAAGAAAATGCCAAAATGTATACTCATTGGTAAGCAGAAACTGGTAAAAACCTTCAGCAGTTTTTAGATGAATACATTTCAAAACCAGACTGTGATATTTTTTTTGTTTTTGTTTTTCGAGACAGGGTTTCTCTGTGGTTTTGGAGCCTGTTCTGGAACTGGAGGCTGGCCTCAAACTCAAAGAGATCCACCTGCCTCTGCCTCCCAAGTGCTGGGATTAAAGGCGTGCGCCACCACCGCCCGGCTCAGACTGCTCAGACTGTGATTTTTTTTTTTTTTTGGTTTTTCGAGACAGGGTTTCTCTGTGGCTTTGGAGCCTGTCCTGGAACTAGCTCTTGTAGCCCAGGCTGGTCTCGAACTCACAGAGACCCGCCTGTCTCTGCCTCCTGAGTGCTGGGATTAAAGGCGTGCGCCACCATCGCCCGGCCAGACTGTGATATTTTGAAGGTGATACTATTCTTTAATCCCACAGAATAATCCCTGGTGTTCCAAGAGGCAGGATACTACTTACTCTCTTTATAAAAAAAATTACCCACTAACAGAAAAAGGGATACAGAAGTCCTGCCAGGGGATAGAGAGACAACTCGGGTTAGGAGCATTTGCTGCTCTTCCAGAGGACCGAGGTTTGACACACCGCAGTTCACACCATCTCCAAGACCCCTCACCTGGCGGCCTCCACAGGCATCAGATACACAGATGGTGCATGGACATACAAGCAGGCAAAACATTCATATAAAGAAAATCAAAACCCAAAGAACAAGAAAAAAAGAAAGAAGCTGGGTGGTTGTGGCCCACCCTTCAATCCCAGCACTCCAGAGGCAGAGGAAGGCGGAACTCTGTGAGTTCAAGGTCAGTTTGGTCTTCCAAGAGATAAGCTAGTTTCAGGCTAGTCACCAAAGCTACAGAAACACTGTCTTAAAAGAAAAAGAAAGGAAGGGAGAGAGGGAGAGAGGAAGAGAGGGAGAGGGAGAGAGAGAGAGAGAGAGGAGAGAGAGAGAGAGAGAGA
>NC_022011.1:3911881-3929987 GCF_000317375.1 Microtus ochrogaster
AATTGAGGGTTGAAACCCTGTCTCGAAAAACCAAAAAAAAAAAAAAAAAAAACAAAACTCCACCATGCAGCACATGGTTCTACTTCTATACAGCATCCAAACCTGATCCAAAATTAGAATCTTTCTTGAAAACCAGAATTTTATCAGGGCAACAGTTAGCACTCTCCTTGGGTCTTTTAGAGCAGGCTCCTTACAAGCATGGATCTGAGCACGGTGGTTTGCTAATCAGCCCTCTTCAGGGTGGAAACTCTTCGTGGACTTCAGAAGTACAGCTCTTTTCTCAGCTCAATAGTTCCTATTTCATCACGTCGAATTTCAAAAAGATGAATACTCACAGGTTAAGAGGAAAGAAAACTGATAATTTGTGCTGTCGATGTGGTATGTGTGGGTGTGGACACCTGTCCCTGTGTGGAGGCCACAAGTCACATCAGGCCGGGCGATGGTGGCGCACGCCTTTAATCCCAGCACTCGGGAGGCAGAGGCAGGTGGATCTCTGTGAGTTTGAGACCAGCCTGGTCTACAGAGCTAATTCCAAGACAGGCTCCAAAGCCACAGAGAAACCCTGTCTCGAAAAACCAAAAAAAAAAAAAAAAAAAACACAAGTCACATCAGGGGTCCTCCCTGTTCTGTGGCCTTATAGCCTTCCTTGAGATGGACACCTGTCCCTCTGTGGAGGCCACAAGGCACATTAGTGTCCTCCCTGTTCTGTGACCTTACAGCCTTCCTTGAGATGGACACCTGTCCCTCTGTGGAGGCCACAAGGCACATCAGTGTCCTCCCTGTTCTGTGACCTTACAGCCTTCCTTGATACAGGGTCTCTTACTGAATCTGGAGCGAACCTGATAGCCACAAAGTCCTACCAATCCTCCTGCCTCAGCTGCCATTGCACTGGGCCTACAGGCACATGTGTGGGATGCCTGGCTTTCCTGGGTGCTGGGATCACAATGCACTCTCACCCACTGAGCAACCTCTCTACCCTAAACTGAGTTTTTACTGCTTCAATAAGACATTTAAATTAAACTGACTCCCTACCCCCACAGGCCATTTAGAGAACACAGTGCCTATGGACAGCCTGTGCATGTGACTGGTTGCCAGTTGCACTGAAACCTGTAAAGGTTATCAGCAGTTTAACTTACCCCCAGGGCAACTGTCAGCACAGTGAAAACCGCAAGAAACATTTTATGATTACATGATATTACTATGAGATACGTTTGAATTTACAGACTTGCCCTATGGAGTCACCTCTGAGAACTGTGTTACTAACCTGACTCCTGAAGATCTTACATGCCAGGTGAACACGAGCCAGCTCAGAAAGAGTTAAGTTTTAGAATTACTCAACATGATCCAAGTAAGATGGAGTATGGAGGAAAGTGACAGGGTTATTCTATCACATTCAGTTTGATTGCTAATCCCATATCAGACATTACAAAATATCAGTCTAGGAGGTATTTTTCCCCTAAATTTGATTTTGAAATATTTAGCAGAGGGACTCTAATTCAAACCAGCTGCTGGATTTGGGGAGCAGCCATTGGTTAGGACACATTGCCAAATGCTTCCCATCCCCACTTTTGTGGGAAGGCCAAATAAACTCACAAAAAGATGAGCTTTAGCAGTTTGGGCTGAATGAGTCCCACAAACTCAATACCACTCAATTTTCCACATGATCCAGTAGCCATGTTGTCCTTGGGTTCTGTCTCTCCTGGTTAAAGAGAAAGCTGATAGGAAAAGACTGCAAAACCCACAGTACCTAGGACAGCCTTGATCTTAGTGAAGTCGTAAAAAAAAAATCCCTTCATCCTCCTTGCCAAAAATGTCATGTATTGAGAGAAAAAATGTACATGCACACACAGTTTTGATTTCTAAATGTGAGCTGGGCACAGTGGTGCACACCTTTAATCCCAGAACTCAGGAGGCAGAGGCAGGCTGATCTCTATGAGTTCAAGGCCAGCCTGGTCTGCACATCAAGTTCCAGAACAGCCACAGCTACACAGAGAAACCCTGTATCAAAAAACCAAAACCAAACCAAACAAACAAAAAGCAAAAAAAGAAAACAAAACAAAAAACCCAACAACAAAAAACTCCAAACCCTAAATGGGTATGTAATCCAACATAAATGATAGCTATTACTTTATACAAATCTAACAATGAGCCGGGCGGTGGTAGCGCATGCCTGTAATCCCAGCACTCGGGAGGCAGAGGCAGGCGGATCTCTGTGAGTTTGAGACCAGCCTGGTCTACCAAGGGAGTTCCAGGATAGGCTCCAAAGCTACAGAGAAACCCTGTCTCGAAAAACCAAAAAAAAAAAAAAAATCTAACAATGTTACTTGATCTTGAAGTCTGAAGAATAATTAATTCTTAATTTACTTGGGATTACTTAGTTTTGTAGATAATCAAGATATTGCTTTGTCTTTCCTATATATTTGTTAGTCTATTCGTTTGAGCCTGGAGCCTACTGATTCGGCTGCATTGGCAGGTAGTGAGCTCCATGACCTGTCTCCACACCCCCAGGACTAGAGTTATATCAATACCTGGCTTTTTGCAGGGGTTCTTGGTATCTGAACTCAGTTCTCAATACTCATACAGTAAGTACTGGACCAACTGAGTTGTACACCAGTTCCTCTTGGTTTCATTTTATTTTTTTTTTTTTTTTTTGGTTTTTCGAGACAGGGTTTCTCTGTGGCTTTGGAGCCTGTCCTGGTACTAGCTCTGTAGACCAGGCTGGTCTCGAACTCACAGAGATCCACCTGCCTCTGCCTCCCGAGTGCTGGGATTAAAGGCGTGAGCCACCATCGCCCGGCTTGGTTTCATTTTCTTGATGCTACTTGAAACACAAACATTGAGTCTTACTTCTTTTTCCTCATATGGCATGTTTTCTTTTCTTTTTTCACATAGGCTCCCATGTAGCCCAGCCCAATCCTGAACTCCTAGTTTTATTGCCTTTAATTCTCAAGGGCTGGGATCACAGTTATGTGCCACCATGTTTGATTTGATATTTGATTTTGATGTCATACCCAGGGTCTGAGCAGACCTACTCCTTAAATACGCAACTGCTCATTTTATTTACTACTAAAGTCCTTTGACAAACAACATCCAATGGACAGAAACTGCTTGTTTATGAGGTGACAGTAACTTCTAGCTTTACAGAATGAAGGTTTATTTAGAGTGTTCTAAATCTTTGGAATACTAACCTTAACTGTGGAAACATCCCTGGTGTTGTAGGAGTCCTGTCCTGCTCTCAGTGAACGTGAGACGAAATAGAATAAGTGACACTAACTCAGGATTTCCAGGGACACTGTACACAAGCACAGTGGGACGTTCTTGGATGACATCATAGTTCTTGATGTCAAGGTAGCTTTCTTTACTTCAGTGAGGGCCTGGGAATGACACTTAAACTATCTTCTACAAGATGCTTCTCCTCTGAGGGAATTAAGGTGCGCACATCTTCCTGGTTCTCAAACTCAGGAGGTGTTTTAACTCTGTTCCGGTGACTGAGAGCAACCCAGTAAAGCTATATGACAACTTTAACTCTATTTATATGAAAAGATTGATACCAGACTGCACGTGGAGGCACACACCTTTACTTATAGTTTTTGGAAGGCAAAGGGAGGTGGATCTCTCTGAGTTAATGACTAGATGGGTTACATATTAAGTTTTAGGCCAGTGAGGCCTACATAGTGAAACCCTATCACAAAAGCAATGTTTTTGTTATTCACAACAGGGAACAGCCAGTGTCCTCAATGGGGCATAGAAGATGGTTCCAACACCTTCCTCTTTCACCATCAAGTATTTTTCTGAGCAGTTCCCTCACTTAATGAAACCACTAGATTATCTTCCACTCCTTTTTTCCCATCAAGGGCAAATGACAGTTACAACAAAACATTGCCAAAAGGGAACTTCAGCACAGCAGAGAACACTCATTCTCATTCTGGTTTACTGCACTGAGAGAAACTTCTTAATGATTCCTAAAAGCAGTCTTGTGGGGCTTTTCAGTTATGCCAACATCTGACTCTTTAAGATCCAAGGGAAACAGAATTTGAATACACTTCTAGTTGTATCTCTTAAGACACCTCAAATTTACATTTCTCAATCGTTTTCCTGCCCAAGTCCATATACCTGTGACACTGGGAACATTCTGTGGCTTCAGGACAAAGCCATGATTGTTGCTATGTGCTCTTTTGCTGCAAAGAGCACTGCAAAGATATTTTGGCTAAATTGAGCGGTCTATCCACTGTACCACAGCCTGGTTTAAATGATTTCATCACCTACTCAAAAGGCTACTACGATTTCAGTGGTTTTAGTCACAGTCAATAATAAAGAAAACCCAAACCACCCCAAACCCCTATTATCTCCATGACTAAGCAAGTTCTAAAAGGAACAGCCACTCCCTCAACAATTTACGCTTGCACATGCACACATACACAAACACCCACAAGTGATTGAAGCAATTTATTCTGTTAAGAGTTACGAGCTGCAAAATGATTAAGTTGGGAAAAAAAATAGATTTTGTCTGTCAGTCTCTCAAATGCTATTTTAGGCATCAAAGGCAGTAGAATTCACTTCATAGTAAACTTGAGTATTTTTTCCTTTTGTCTTACCTTGTGGCAACAAGAGGGTAGCTATGACATGGCGATGCCCAGGCATCTCTTGTCCATGGCATACAATCATAAAGGAGCAAATCCTTCTCGGTCACAGCCATGAGAACAGGCCTCCATTGTTGTCTTCCACCATCTAGTTTTGCCTGTCACAATGGTGAGATCAGAATCAGAGCTAACTATGATCACGATGAGCCTTTTGCAGAAGTGACTTGAGTACTGGCCTAACATTGAGGATCTTTGTTTTGTTCCCCCACCCTAACAGACTTGAGTTTACCCCCACAGGTTGGGATTCCCCATCAGAAGTGTGAAGAGGGGCATATTTGAAAAGCTAACTATCACCGGGCGATGGTGGCGCACGCCTTTAATCCCAGCACTCGGGAGGCAGAGGCAGGCGGATCTCTGTGAGTTAGAGACCAGCCTGGTCTACAGAGCGAGTTCCAGGACAGGCTCCAAAGCCACAGAGAAACCCTGTCTCGAAAAACCAAAAAAAAAAAAAAAAAAAAAAAAAAAAAAAAAAAAAAAAAAAAAAAGAAGGAAAAAAAAAAAAAAAGAGAGGGGGAAAAAAAAAAAAAAAAAGAAGAGCTAACTATCCAGCTAAGGCCATGAACCCTAGAAACTGTATGAAGTCAGTGTCTGTCATTTTAAGTCAGTAGTAAATCGTGGAAATATTTGAGGTCTAGAGGCGGATAACTAGCATTCCTTATGACCAGTCATTTCTGGAGGTTATCCTACAGATGGAAAGATATTCCCTTACTTTCTACTCTCACTGTCTAAATATAAGAATTGATATAAACTAATTTTTTCTTTTTATTTCTTTTACAAGTATGAGTGTTCTGCCTGCATATGTCCATGCATTTCCATGCCCATGGAACCAGATTCCGGAAGGGAAGTTACAGATCATTATAAGCTGCCATGTGGATGCTGAAAATCAAGCCCAGGTTTTTTGGAAGAGCAGCAAGAGCTCTTACCTGCTGAGCCATCTTTCCAGGCCCTCCAAATCTTTTTTTTTTAAATATTTATTTATTTATTATGTATACAATATTCTGTCTGTGTGTATGCGTGCAGGCCAGAAGAGGGCACCAGACCTCATTACAGATGGTTGTGAGCCACCATGTGGTTGCTGGGAATTGAACTCAGGACCTTTGGAAGAGCAGGCAATGCTCTTAGCCACTGAGCCATCTCTCCAGCCCAGCCCCTCCAAATCTTTAAAGAAACAATTCTACCTGTGGATGGGGCTAATGGAGCAGACAAGTGAGCTTTCGTCCATGCCCCCTTCTGCTTTCCATCTCTCCTGTCTCATAACATTCCATGCAAGGCAGTAGATTTTGACAAAGTCTTCAAGCAAAGGTTTTGAAAAAAATATTGTGTATATGAAGGTCAGAGGACAATTTTGTGGGGTTGGTTATCTCCTACATTTATGAGGCTCTGAAGATTAAACTCAGGTCATCAGGTTTGGGCAGCAAACACTTAACCAACAGTCATTTCATGGGCCCTGGCCCGGAAAGAATATTTATTTACTTTATTAATTTATTTGAGACAAAATTTCTTTGTGTAACTCAAAATTCCACCTGCTTCTGCTAGGATTAAAGGTGTGTGCCATTACATCCTGCTCCCAGAAATAATCTTTTTGGTTTTGTTTTGTTTTTTGAGACAGGGTTTCTCTGTGTAACAGCCCTAACTGTCCTGGAACTAGCTCTTGTAGACTATGCTGGCCTCTTACTCACAGAGAGCTACCTGCCTCTGCTTCCCAAGTGATGGGATTAAAGGTGTACACCATCACCACCCGGCCATTTTGTTTCTCTGTTTGTTTTGTTTTGATTTTGGAGACAGGGTTTCTCAGTAGCTATGGAACCAGTCCTGGGACTCTGTAGACCAGGCTGGCCTCAAACTCTCAGAGATCCACCTGCCTCTGCTTCCTGAGTGCTGGGATTAAAGGCATGTGCCACCACCGCCGGGCCCTCCCAGAAATAATTTTAAGGCCCAAATATATTAAAATAATAAGTACCCCTGTTATCTGATCCGTGTGAACAAGGATCAAAAAGTTTAGATAATGTATGTATGACAAGCTAAGCTACAAAAGTTTCTACAGTATTGTCTGTAATGATAAAATATTAGGACAACAAAGCTGGGAACATTCTTATTAGCTACAGAACAGAATATCTTATAGAATAAGGTAGCTCTCGATGTATTGTATGAAAACCTCGCCAGACAGACTGTTTAAATAAATAAATAAATAAACAAACAAACAAACAAGATAAAAGTTGTAAGTATGAGAAAGGGGGGGGCACAAGATAGCTCAGTGGGTAAAGTTCTTGATGGGCAAGCCTGGTGACCTGAGTTTGAACACTAGAACCTGCTAAAAGTAGAACAAAACTGATTCCACAGAGCCAGGTGTTGTGGTGTACATCTTTAATCCCAGAAATCAGGAGGCAGAGGCAGGTGGATCTCTGAGAGTTCTAGGCTAGCTTGGTCTACAGAGTGAGTTCCAGGACAGCCAAGGCTGTTACACAGAGAAACTCTATCTCAAAACAAACAAACAAACAAAAAAAAAACAACCAACCAACCAACCAACCAACCAACCAACCAACCAACCAACCAACCAACCAACAAAAAAACCAATTCCAACTCAACAAAATTGTCCTTTATCCTCTGACCTCCATATGTTCTCTGCATTATGTGCAGGCAGATGCCCACACACATAGATGCATACACATACACAGTTTTTTAAGAGAAAAAGGAGAATATGTACTCATCTTTCTTTTATCTGCATAAAGAAAATATTCAAAGATTTATTAGAGAAAAGGACATATGAATTACAGTGATAGGGACAGTAAGTAAAAAGAGCAAGAATTTTGTCTTTTTTCTTTTTTAGTTTTTATGAAATAGGATTTCTTGATGTGGGATGCCTTTCTGTATGCTGCAAATATGTGTTGCTTTTATTGGTTGATGAATAAAGCTGCTTTGGCCTATGGCAGGGCAGGATATAGCTCAGCAAAAAAGCCAAGCAGAGATACAAAGAGACAGAAGGTAGAATCAAGGAGATGACACCCACTCAGCCGCAGAGAAAGCAAGACATATAAAAATAGAGGTAGGGGGCTGGAGAGATGGCTCAGTGGTTAAGAGCATTGCCTGCTCTTCCAAAGGTCCTGAGTTCAATTCCCAGCAACCACATGGTAGCTCACAACCATCTGTAATGAGGCCTGATGCCCTCTTCTGGCCTACAGGCATACACACAGACAGAATATTGTATTGTATACATAATAAATAAACAAATAAACAAATAAATAAATAAATATTAAAAAATAGAGGTAGGGCTACGTGGCAATACATAGATTGATAGAAATGGGTTAATTTAAGTTGTAAGAGCTAACTAATAAGCCTGAACCACCAGCCAAACATTAATAATTAGCAAATATTAAGTCTCTGAGTGATTACTTTTAAGCAGCCATGGGACTGGTGGGCAGGACAAACAGCTTCTGTCTACAGTTTCTCTGTACAGCCCTTACTGTCCTGGAACTTACTCTGTCCCTGTTGACAATGAAGGATATGACCTTTTCCCTGTTATGCTGGACCTGGGATCTAAAAACTTGTGCTCTTCAGTTCTCCCTTTCCCCTCAGCATCCATTAGGTTTTCATGGTATGTTTCTTTTCATTTTTCGGTTATGGACTACATTGAATCTTGTTTAATGGTTTGCAAAATATTTTATTTATTTTCTTCCTCTAGTATTAAGCCTTGGACCTTGTATGTATCAGACAAGTGCTCTACTATAGAGTTATATCATCAACCCTATATTTTGTACATTTTAAGTTTCTCTACTTTGGAGATATAAACTAGAGACTGTTGCCCCTGGGAACACTATCAATAGTCTACAAAAAGAGTGGAAAAACTATGACCTCTGGGTCAAATCCACCCTTCAACTTATTCTAAAGTTTTACTAAAACATAGTCACGTCCATTTATTCTCTTGCTTGCTATTACAGCAGAGTCAAAGCATGTTTCTAAGTGCTAACAACACACAGAGTTCACTGACCCAGACACCCAACTAAAGATTGTATTTGTGTGTATGTGGAGGTGGTGCATGGAGGCTAGGAACGGGTGCTGGATTCCTTGGAACAGGAGTTATAGACACTTGTATAACACAGTTTTCATGTAGGTGCTGGTATTTGAACTCTGGTATTTATGATTGCACAGAAAACACTCTTAGCCACTAAGATAGAGCTCCGGTTTCTTGACCCTAGTCCTAAATCATAACGAGCACCCCATGCTGTTTAGAGAGGGGGTAACAGGAACCTCCTTTTAGCTGTATTGTGATGATGAAACCACAAAGGTTAACTCTACTGCTGGGGTGATGATTAGAGAGCAGTGGCTAGACTATAGAAAGGAGTGAGGGAGGAGAAACAAGGCAAACAGAAGAGCTGCAATGAGGGTGTTCAGGAACTGAGAGATACATAACCTATAGATTGATCTATAGACAGGCATGGTGGCGCACGCCTTTAATCCAGCACTGGAGCAGGAGAGGCAGGAGGTTCTCTGTGAGTTCAAGACCAGCCTGGTTTAAATGGTGAGACACTGTACACACACACACACACACACACACACACACACACACACACGCACGCACGCACGCACGCACGCATGTGTGCATGCGTCGGAGAGAGGGAGAAAAAGTGAGAGAGAGATTATGTAGATGGGTAGAGATATAAACAGTCTAGATATATGTCATAAGGGAAGCATTCTAAGTCTGAGTGGGGATGAGTAAAACCCCTGTTCTGCCTTCCACCTACCTGTTCTGCCAGCCAGGCAATATGCTTGACTTCCTTGCTGCCTCCCGCTGTACTGGTTGCACCAAGCATGGCATTGAGTTCAGCCAATACCTGTGGGAGGAGAGCCATTATGTTGGTGTGGATAGCTACGAACCAGGAGTGTGCTGTGGCCGTATCTTTGCAGCGTAGGATCAAGGTGTTCCTGCTATCAGGAGAATGTAGCTCTATCAATCTGTATGAAGAAAGAAAAGAGAAAAATGAGCTGGGTTCCAAGCCATCACACTACCAGAGTTAACTCACTAACTGCAAATCTAGTATAGGAATGTAATTTTCAAGTAGAGATACTTTAATTTCTCAGAGTCCAATACCAGAGAAAACACAGATGGATGGACAATAATCGAGACTAACAGCTGGATCTGTTGCTGTACTGTGCCTATGGGATGGCCAATAGTGGGACACTTCACTTTTCCTTAATTTCTATGTCAAAGAAACAGAAGTCTGTTGGACATTGCAGGCAGGAACACCACCATCAACACCACACATGGGCACAAATCCGTATATTAAGTATATAAAAGTCAGAGTTATATGTATACCATGCACTCTAGGCCGGCATCACACTTGCTATGTACTTGAGGATGACCCTGAACTCCTGCTCCTCTGGCTTTCACTTTTCAAGTGCTGGAATTACAGGTGAATTTCAACACACAAAGCTAAAAGAATTTTATATTTAATTTTTTTAAATATTTTAAAAATAATTAGGAGTGGAAGAGATGGCTCAGTGGTTAAGAGCACTTGCTGCTCGATTAGTGGACCCAGGTTTGACTCTCAGCACCCAAATTAGGTGGTTCAAATAATAATAATATAAACTGACTATAACTTCAGCTCCAGGAGAGTCAAGTTCTTTGGCCTCTGTGGACACCTATACTTATGTGGACAGACACACACAAAAACACATACATAACTAAAAAGAAAAAAGAAAAAACCAGGCGGTGGTGCACGCCTTTAATTCCAGCACTTGGGAGGCAGAGGCAGGTGGATCTCTGTGAGTTTGAGGCTAGCCTGGTCTACAGAGTTCCAGAATAGCCAGAGCTGTTACACAGAGAAAGTCTGTCTCGAAAAACACATTTAAATTTTTTTTTAGTTAGGTAATACTGGTATAAAGTATAAAAGCCTAACAATGAACTAAAATTCTTTTATTTGAAATAAAGGGATACTAGCAGGATATTATTTTTCTTTGTGAATATTATTCTTTATAAAAATTGGAATTTTATTGATTTATTTGAGACCGAATCTCACTATGTAGTCTTGACTGGTCTAGAACTCGCTGTATAGATTCAGCTGGCCGCAAACTCACAGAGATTCCCCCTGCTTCTGCCTCCCAAGTGCTGGGACTAAAGACATGTACTACTGCTGCTGCTGCTACTACACTTGGCTAAAGTTACCTTAGCTCAGCAGTTCCAAGGCTGCCTCCAGCTTTTACCAGGCATGCATGAGGCATCCCTGCCCTACTCTTCTACTTCTACAGCGAGATGGGGTCAAATTAAGGTCATTAGGTTTACGCAGCGAGTACTTTTATAAGTCTTTTATTTATTTACTTTTGTTTTTGCTCTTTTCATTTTGTATTAAAATTTTTCAGGAGGTTTTTGTTGTTCAATTATTTTGTGTGTGTATGTGTGTGAGTGTGTCACAGTCTTGAGTGTGGGATTCATTTTTCTCCTTCCATCACATGAGTCCCAGGGATCAAATGGAGGTTGTCAGGCTTGGTGACAGGCAGCTCTCTCTACCTGCTGACCCATCTTGCTGGCCTTACTTTTTATTTTTCTGATAGGTCTCACTATATAGCACAGGTTGGCCTCAAATTCATGATAACCCTCCTAAATGCTAGGATGACAGGTCTCGACCACCATGCCAGCTCCAAATACTTTTTAAGTTGTTATTTTATATTGCAAATGTTTATTCTCAAATTCTACTGAGTCTATTTTTCTAAGATTTATTTTATTTGTATTTATGGTGTATGTAAGTACCCACAGATGCCAGAAGAGGTCATCAGGTGCGCTGGAATTAGAGTCACAGGTGTGGGCTGGAACCTGAATTTGGGACCTCTGGGAGAAAAGCAATCATTCTCAAACACTGAGACACCTCTCTGGCCCCAATCAATCCTTCCTTAGATACATTAATAATTGAGTCCCTACTAAATGACAAGTATTGTCACTGTAGAAACACAGATCAATGGGGGAAAAAAATCCAGTCTCTACCCTAATTGAGCCTAAGTCTATCAGGAAAGGCAGAAAATGAACAAATGATAAATCACAATTAATTATAGGTCACAAAAGATCTCATAGAGGACAGTTAGTCCTGGCTATTATGAAGACTGTGCTTTAAAAGACAGAGGTGGGTGGATCTCTGTGAGTTTCAGACCAGCCTGGTCTACAAAGCAAGTTCCAGTACAGCCAAGGCTACAGAGAAACCGTCTTGAAATATCACAAAAAACAAAACCCAGATACTTCTGTGGTAGTAAAGGCAAAGTAGGACTGCAGGGGATGCTTTATACTTCTGGGCACACTCACCAAACTGGCTCTATGTGGTGAGCTCATTATAAACCCGGTACCTACCCTAAGAAGCTTTTCTATCTTTTTTCTTTCTTTCTTTTTTTTCTGCAACAGGGTTTTTCTGTGTAGCCCTGGCTGTTCATGTACTCAATCTGTAGATGGATTGCTGTGGGATAATGCTCTTGTACACTGTAAATATTTGTCACTCATATTAGTTTAACAAAACACTTACTGGCCAGTAGCCAGGCAGAAAGTATAAGCAGGGTGACCAGACTAGGAAAATTCTGGAAAGAGGAAAGAGATGTAGTCACCAACGCAGAGTAAGCAAGATGAGAATGCCTTACTGAGAAAAGGTACCAAGCTACGTGGCTAAACATAGACAAGAATTATGGGTTAATTTAAGTTTTTAAAAAAAGAGCTAATTAATAAGAAGCCTGAGCTAATAGGTCAAACAGGTTTTTTTTGAAATTTGGTATTCTTTTTTAATATTTATTTATTTATTATGTATACAATATTCTGTTGTGTGTCTACCTGCAGGCCAGAAGAGAACATCAGATCTCATTGCAGATGGTTGTGAGCCACCATGTGGTTGCTGGGAATTGAACTCAGGACCTTTGGAAGAACAGGCAATGCTCTTAACCACTGAGCCATCTCTCCAGCCCCATAGGTCAAACAGTTTATATTTAATATAAGCCTCTGTGTGTTTCTTTGAGACTGAATGGCTGCAACACAAACTTCAGTTTACAGTAGAGCAGTCTAGCCTCAAACTCACAGAGATCCATCTGCCTCTGCTTCCCAAATGCTGGGATTAAAGGGTTGTACCACCACTGCAAGGCCTAAGGAGGCTTTTTAAAAAGCTAATTCAAGGGCCGATGAGATGGCTTAGCATGTAATGATATTTGTTGCCAAGCCTAATGGTCTGACTTTGATCTGAAGAACCCATCTGGTACAAAGAACAGACGCCTACAAGTTGTCCTCTGACTTCTACACATACGCTGTGGCATGCACAAACTCACATAGTTAACAAAAAATTTATAGAATAATCCTATAAGCCCAGAGAGCTCATTACAACAAAATATGGGAAGCTGGCAAGCAGCCATAGGACTTAGCAGGTGGTCAGGGTTCTGAGCACCATAGGGAGCAAGCCTATAGGCAGCATTCCTCTATGGCATCTGCTTCAGTTTCTGCCTTGAATTGCCCTGACTCACATCAGTGATGGAGTATGACCTGAGGATTCTAAGATGACATAAAGTCTTTCCTCCCCAAATTGCTTTTGGTCATAGTTTTTCATCACAGTAATAGGAACTCAGTAAAATGAGATGGAAGGGCCAAATCCCAGCCACTCTACTACATAATCACTAAGTGGGTAGTGAACTGGTAGCAAGGTTATTTCTGAAAGTGAGACTAAAACAGCCACTACAAAGAGGCAGGAGGACTGTGAGTTTCACACCAGCCTGGCCTACTTAGTGAGTTTTATCTCAAAAGATAAAAACAGGAACTGGGAATGTGCCTCAGTGGAGTTTTTGACCCTAAAGTTCAATTCCCACCATTGCAAAGACAAAACCAAAAAGGCCAAACAAACAAAATCCACCTCTGAACAAAAATGCACCTAGCTTAGCATCGTGGCTCCTGTGCTTAGGCAGCTAAGGCAAAATTTCAAGAAATCTGAGGTCAGCCTGGGCCATATAGTAAATTTTGGAGCAGCCTAAGATATAACATGAAACTATCTCAAATGAACAAATAGAATTCTCCATACTAAGTGGCCAATGACTTCCATGACCTTATCCTAGCAAAAGAGTCAGAGCCATTCTCATCCCCACCAAACTGGCGGGGAGAAGCGATTCGTAGTTCAAACTGCATGTCTTTAGGCCGACCATCCTCTAGAAGAGCTCATTTATTTACACCCTGTTGCTCTGTCACTGAGGCCAGCATTAACATTCTTTAAACATGCTAAAATCACTGGCAAGAATCAGACAAGAATTTCCTTCACTCCACCTACTGACCTAGTTAGCACTAAAGATAGAAATCAGTTTATATTCTTTAGGCAAAAACCAATTCTTTTCTGGGGAAAAAACAAAAACCTTTACACTGTATACAGTCCTAAAAACAGTCTCTCAGATCATGGCAGCCACTGGACACTGAATATCCTATTAAGACAGAGTAACTTCTAAAAATCTTGGTATTAGATCCTAATTATAAATTACTGGAAGAGGGGGCTGGAGAGATGGCTCAGTGGTTAAGAGCATTGCCTGCTCTTCCAAAGGTCCTGAGTTCAATTCCCAGCAACCACATGGTGGTTCACAACCATCTGAAATGAGATCTGATGTTCTCTTCTGGCCTGCAGGCATACAGAAAGAACATTGAATAAATAAATAAATAAATAAATAAATAAATAAATAAATAAATAAATATTTTAAAAAAATTACTGGAAGAGCCAGGCGGTGGTAGCGCACACCTTTAATCCCAGCACTTGGGAGGCAGAGGCAGGCGGATCTCTGTGAGTTCGAGACCAGCCTGGTCTACAGAGCTAGTTCCAGGACAGGCTCCAAAACCACAGAGAAACCCCGTCTGGAAAAAAAAAATAAAAATAAAAAAAATTACTGGAAGAATGAAAATAAACCTGTTATAGAATAAAGCTAAACCTGACTAGTCAGGAGTGAGTGATGTGGGAGTGTCATATATCAATCTGTTGATTTCATTGGTTAAGTAATAAAGAAACTGCTTGGCTGGCCCTCATAAGTTAAAAACATAGGTAGGTGGAGTAAACAAAACAGAATGCTGGGAGAAAGAAGCTGAGTCAAGGAGTCACCATGATTCTCCCACTCCAGGCAGACGCAGATTAAGATCATTCCTGGTAAGCCAGCTTGTGGGCTACACAGATGATTAGAAATGGGCTAGTCCAGGTGCGAGAGTTAGCCGAGAAAAGGCTTGAACTAATGGGCCAAGCGGTGTTTAAAAGAATACAGTTTCCGTGTAATTATTTCGGGTAAAGCTAGCCATGTGGGTGGCCAGGTGCGCAGCCCATCTGCTCTTATTACAACAAGTGAGCACCAGGACAACAGGGCTCAAACGATGAAAGGGGTCACGAAGTTGATTTTCCGGAGGGATCACTAGCAGTTATGGAAAGAGAAATCTTGTAGCTTCTTGGAAAGGGGTTGGGGAAAAGCTAATCAACAAAAACACTCCCAACCAGAACTGAGTCTAGGATCAGAAGAGTCTGTCTTGGAGCAGTCCTCAAAACCAACAAAGGCAACATAATAATGCTCGAAATTAGCTATTTAAAAGGAAAAATTAAAATAAAAACCCTGCTAACAGCAAACACGGAGCCCATAGGAGATAGGAGGCAGCTACAAGGTTAAAGGTTTTGGACTATAGTCAAACCACTGAGGGTTTCCAGTCAAATCAATATTTAGGTAGACAGAAGCATGGAATTGTAAGTTCAGCTTATATTACTTTCTCTGCTTGGTTATGTCTTTGACATAACTTATGAGTTAAATTTAGTAATAATCGTGTAATTTTTGTCACAAATCTCAAGTATACCTTTTACTAAAAAACAGTCAGAATAAAGATGGGAAAGTGTGAGCCAATGCAAAAGACAGACTTAAAACCGCCACATTCCTACAGGACACTGCTGCTTGCTAAGGAACAGGCTCAGGTTCTCTCTCACTGGACTTCATCATTAATTAATTAGTTTTCAGGTTTCATAACATAATACATTATCAGAAACATTTAGCAAGGCAGCAGAAGCTCAGGTGGACAAAGGCAGTAACCTGCATTTACTCACAGAACACCCACCAGCTTTAATACAGAACCTAATCAAAGTAGTAAAATAATGACAATGAAAACAAGCTGTTTCCCTTTTGGTTTTAGTGAAACCTTCACACAAAAATGAAGGATGGTGCTGGAGAGATGGCTCAGAGGTTAAGAACACTACCTGCTCTTCCAGAGGTCCTGAGTTCAATTCCCAGCAACCACATGGTAGCTCACAACCATCTGTAATGAGATCTGGTGCCCTCTTCTGGTGTGCAGGCATACATGCAAGCAGACCATTGTATACATAATAAATAAATAAATAAATAAATAAATAAATAAATAAATAAATAAATAAATATTTTAAAAAAATGAAAGATGAACCATAATGAGATTCTACCACAAACCCTTCAGAAAAGTTACTACTGACAATGCTGGGAAAAACACGGAGCAAAGGAAACTCTCACACTGTTGACTCTTATTGGTATTAGTATAAAATGGCATAGTCACTTTGGAAGAATGCCTGGAAATCTTTCTTTCTTAGATTTATTTTATTTACTTAATGTGTTGAGTGTTTTGCATCCATATATGTATGTGTACCATGTGTGCGCCTGGTGTCTGTGGAGGTCAGAAGGAATTTGACCCCTTGGGACTGGAGACAGTTGTGAACCATTTGGTGCTGGGATGAACAGTCCACTGGAAGAGAAGTCTAACTGCTGAGCCATTCTCTAGCCTTGGAAGTTCCTTCTAAAATAAAACACACATCTACCATTTGCTTGTTTGGTTTGTTTGCTTTTTTGAGGGAGGTCTTTAGCCTGGGTTGGCCTAGAACTCACAGAAAGCCACCTGCCTCTGCTTTTGAGTACTGGGATTACTGTTGAAATTCAAGGCATACACCACCATATATGCCTGCCACATATATCAACTCCACTCCACCAAGTTCACACAAGTAAAATGAAAATGCATGACCAAAAAAGATGTACATAACAGTCATGACAACTAACTCCAAACTGAATCGCTCAGGTAGCCATCATCAGGTGACCACATTATGATTTAAAGATTTCTGTATTTATTATGAATACACATACTAGAAGAGGGCACCAGATCTCACTACAGATGGTTGTGAGCTGCCATGTGGGTGCTGGGAATTGAACTCAGGACCTCTGAAAGAGCAGCTAGTGTGCTCTTAACCTGAGTCATCTCTCCAGCCCCTGGGGAATATGATTTTATGATGTGTTACTCTTGTTTAGGCTGTGGAACATCTGTGTAAAGGAGCAAAAATGTGTCTGATTATATAAAATTCACCTGCGGTCAGGTGGCTGAGTCAGCAACTAGCAGACAGGAAGTGGCAGGGAGAAGCCAGGTGGAGAAGGAATTTTAAGGAGGGGTGAGGAGAAGCACAAGGGCTTTTTGGAGGACGCTAGGGGCCAGCCACACAGCCAGCCATGGAGTAAAGTCAAGAGTAAAGGAGTAAAACATAGTACACAACAGTTACTATGTTTGCTTTCCCAGAGGACTTAGATTTGATTCCTGGCACCCACATGTTGGTTTACAACCACTTGCAACTCCAGGCCCAGAGGATTCTCCAGGCCAGTTCTAGGCCAGAAGAGGATACAATGACCTCTTCAGGCCCCTATGGGTAGCAGGCATGCATGTGGGGTACTGGCTTACATATAGGTAAAACACTCATAAAAATAATTTTTAAAAACCCACAAATAAATAAACTGATATGTGTTTTGACAGGGCTTTGATAAATTTAAGAACTAAAGAGCTCTAAGTGATTTTACAGGTATTATCTCCTTTATCTTAATATGCGTGTGTGCATGTGGTGTATACATGTGTGCATGCTGTGTATGTGTATGTAGGCCAGGTTAGTGGTAGTTGTCTTCCTCTAGTACTTTTTGGAGCTCACTAGCTTGGCTAGGTCAGCAAATCCCTAGGATCTTCCTGTCTCTAAGCACTGGGATTCCTGGTGCACGCCAAATCTGCCTTTTTACATGTGTGCTGGGATCTGCGCTTAGGTCTTCATGCTTGCACAACAAAAACTTTACCCACAGAGCCATCTTCTCAGTTTTCCTGATATGGCTCTAGAAGATATAAACAGGCTGTATTTTCATTTTATAGACAGAAAACAGACAGAAAAACTATGTAAACATTTTGGCCAAGGGAAACTGACAACACCTACACACTTTTTTTTAAAAATTTATTTATTTATTAAGGATTTCTGCCTCTTCCCCGCCACTGCTTCCCATTTCCCTCCCCCTCCCCCGATCAAGTCCCTCTCCCTCATCAGCTTGAAGAGCAATCAGGGTTCCCTGACCCGTAGGAAGTCCAAGGACCGCCCACCTCCATCCAGGTTTAGTAAGGTGAGCATCCAAACTGCCTAGGATCCCCCAAAGCCAGTACGTGCAGTAGGATCAAAAACCCATTGCCATTGTTCTTGAGTTCT